>NC_062528.1:15816248-15968748 GCF_022655615.1 Tachysurus fulvidraco | reverse complement strand
TGCTCTTAATGTACTGTCTCAGGCTCCTAAGGCACACTTTTTGTGCACAGGTAATACTAGTATATTTTAAACTCAGCCCATGAAAGTATATTTATTATAATTAATTGAATCTTGAATATTAAATAGGTTAGAATGATAAACCTTGGAAGTGTGGCCCTGAAATGGATTTACAGATAAACTGATTTATCATTTTATTTAAGGAAATTGTACATGTTAAAGAAGGTCTGGAAAAAAAATTCTATAAGTCTAAAAACTACAAAATCAACACAAAATCACAGACTTTATTTGACTGGTGTATATATCAGGCATATAAATCTAACAGCTCTAAATCGTCAAACTAATCAAAATGTAGACCGCTCAGATTCTCCTGGAGGGGATCTTCATCTTGTACATACTGAAGTCTCTTCATCACAGGTCAGCCACTGTAAAAAATACAGATATTTCTAATACACTTTATGTAAGTATACATAATGCTTCTAACGTTATATTACTAGATTATTATTATTATTTCAGCAGTAGAATAGAATGTTAGAATTTTTTAGCTATTAGGTATAATTATAGCTATTACAGCTAGAACAGTACTAAGAATGAAGCTGTATAAATGAATTTTCAGGTAGGATTAGACACATCATTACCTGCTCAGTTTGTTCATTCCAGCTTACAAAACTCTGAAATATGAGACAGATATTTGAGACAGTCATAGGGATTGTCCATTAAACATGTAAAGATAGAATCAGTACATAACATTACACTGGCATTTTTCTGAGTAGGTGAATTTCTCCATTCTCTGTAATCTGCAATGAGTTACAGTAACAGAAGCACCAGTGGAAAGAACAAATTTTCACGCACCTTTTGTCCGTGGAGTTATTACAAACTTATCGATAACAGAAAAGCATTTCATTTTTGACATAAAGTTTTGCACCAAGTCATCTGATGTTTGCTCAGTACGTGCTGTAAAGACAAACCAAGAGTGTTTTAATTCCTGCTTGCAAAATTTGATTTGATGCAATGATTTGAATAAAAACATGCAAAAGCTCAATCATTATACATACAATATGCATCACCAACTTCATACTGCGAAACTACAGTATTATTATGAGTAACTTAA
Organism: Tachysurus fulvidraco; assembly: GCF_022655615.1. Taxonomy (NCBI): domain Eukaryota; kingdom Metazoa; phylum Chordata; class Actinopteri; order Siluriformes; family Bagridae; genus Tachysurus; species Tachysurus fulvidraco. Next base: position 15,967,640 of record NC_062528.1, on the reverse strand, counting down.
AACTGAACTGTTAAAACTGACTGACCAAATAACATGATTCTTAGAAAGCCAGTGTTGGTATGAAGCTTGGCGATAAGCAGACAGGAGGAGCATTTTATCCATTTTCCATCCAAGAACACTCCGAGATTTTCATCTGAAAGTGGATGAAAAGAAAAACAGTAAGAACACAGTTTCGAGCATTGGAACACTTTCAAACAAACACAAATGCAAAGATCACTCACTGAATCTGCTGGATATACTGTAAAGGTATCTAGCAGCTTACCCTGACCTTCTGTCATGAGTGGATCCAAGTCCGGGTTGATATGGTAAGTCCAGGCCTGGTTTAAACACTGATCCTGCCTGCAATAACACAGTTTCATTCAGTGATACCTATTGTAACTTTTTTTTAATTTTTGAATATGATAAAGAAATTACATGCAAACAATAATGATCTCGGAGTATGTTGGTATTTGGGTGTAAACCAAGGTGTGAATGAATCATAGGCTTTATGAAAAGGATAATTGTTATGGAAAGTCCCTATTGTGCTAGTTACTTATGCTATGGATTAAGTGGCTCAGATGTTTGTTACTCACATTTGCAATGCTCCAACCATAACCAGAGTGTTGTTTTCACCTTTCTTCAGTTCGGCAACTGAATTATCCAATGGCTTATAGCTTTCAATGTCCTCATCATCCCATGACGCCACTCCCACGAAATACCACTTTCCTAAATACTGAATTGGAAAAAGGTGATAAAAATCATTACTATTGTGTGTGTGTGTGTGTGTGTGTGTGTGTGTGTGTGTGTGTGTGTGTGTGTGTGTGTGTGTGTGTGTGTGTGTGTGTGTGTGTGTGTGTGTGTGTGTGTGTGTGTGTGTGTGTGTGTGTACACAAATACATAGACCAAATTATCACACATTTACCATGAAGAACAAATATAGTGCTAAAATATATACAAGTAATTTCAGTTATGTTATTAAAGGTTAAAGATATCATGTATTTTTTTTTATTAAGGTTTATATGGTGAAACGATATAAAGGGACTTTCCACTAAGCCATTACCTCTCAACACCACAGCTTTAAACTTAATTAAGAAATGTAATGATCATATAATCTATAATGATCATATAAATGCTATAATTTGATTCAATATTGAAGGAAAGACACCGACTGTTTCTCACCTGGTCAGTAGTTAGGACTTCACTGGACAAAGGAACTGGAGGAAGGCATGGTTGGAGGACTTGTGCCAGTCCATAAACTATACCTAATAATTTGAAAAGAACCATATCTTCAGCTCAGAGAGTGTTCATGCACATCCAAGTCAGGTACGGTGATCCCTTACTGCTGACTGACACTGTCTGATATCAGCATGGTCTTAAATACGTTTTAGAGTTCATTCACCTCGAGGGACAATGCCTGCAATCATTTAACCCTTTAAATTCTCAGGATCTTAATAGGAGGCCAGGACTTACATCCCATAAATCTTAAAATCATAACATATTATTCAGAAATAGATGTAAAAGAGATAGGACTAGATGCAACTTTGAGAGTTACAGTATAGTACTCTTTATTATAAACTCCTGAGGGTTGAAGTGGTTATTCCTGTAAATAGTTGCTAATGAACCTGTTTGGTCTAGTGCACACAATCATTTTTTGCTATACTAGAAACAATATATGATATTTAAAATTTTTTATTTGCCAGTTACGTGCTGTTTTTTTTCCTAATTAAGTAAAAGTTTATATTTATTCTGTGTCAATATTATTTTGAAATTTAAACAGGGAATATTGATTTGAGTACAAATATTAGATAATCTGTTTGGAAACACACTCCCCACTATATATCTATAATATTGATCTGATTGTGATCAATCAATAAGATGTTCTTTTGGCTGCTCCCTGTTCGGGTCCGCAACAGCAGATCATCTAGTCTACATTTTTGATTAGGTTAAATTTTTGTGCCGGATGTTCTTCCTGACACATTCCTTCCGTTTTATCCAGGCTTGGGACCAGCACTGAGATTTAGCTATTCAATGGCTGATTTAGCTCCTCGCGAACCTAGGCCATGGCAATGATCCTGCTGCTGGTCGCCTCCTGGATTTTTATAAACAATATCACATGCAGTATATGAGTAAAACATTAGAATGTCATGTTTGCCTTTTCACTTGGCATTTTCTGGTGGTTTGACTTTTACTCTAGAAGGGTGCAGGCAAGAAAACGTCCGTTATCTGCACATCTATAGTTTCGCACACGTAACTGAATCATCTGTATAACATTAAGTGCAAATAGGAGAGCAGTAGCAGCTACTGAATGAAAGTAAAAACTGAAGAAGTCAACTGAAGATTAATCTTTGATAAAATTGGAAATAAATCTGGAGTTAAGTTTATCGCAAACGCAGCACTGTTTACTTTAATCTGTTAACCAAGAGTTAGCAAACAAAAGATTAACAGTCATGGGTCTAACTTCAGCTGGCAACAGATTTGAGAGAGAAAGAGAGAGAGCGAGAGCGAGAGCGAGAGAGAGAGAGAGAGAGAGAGAGAGAGTGGATCAAATTTACCATGATTCACCATGTATTTTTCCTGTTCCAAGGATACCTTATGCAAAGCATCTGTGTACAATTAAATTGGAGAGAATGACTAATTAAATTGGAGATAATGACTAATAAGTGCAGAGATTTATTCTTATGCCTTAAGAGTTAAGAGACATTGTTGTTTGCTCTAAATCATATGGTAGAAATAAATCACGTGCAAGAATATAATTTACTCACATCATAAAACTACAAACCATCAGAACCCGCAGCACGTCCATTTTACATTTTGTTTTAGGTATAAGATTAGGCTGATTCTATGGATTATTAATTAGAAAGATTATATAAATGTATAAAAAGCTGCACATCATACTCAATCATTACTCCTCAAACATTGTAGTCAAGAAGAACTGCAAAAACTGTCATCCAAAATCTGAGAGAAAAACAAATGATTTACAGGTTAATTATTTACTTTTATTTAGTCAAGCTAAAATGTCATCTCAACAGCATTTAGCTATGATGACCTGGGAAGCTGTTGAGATAAGCAGCATTATACTGTAGTTTAAAGCATGTGGGCCTTCTTCAAGCTATTGCCACACATTTGGAAACACACACAAAGTGAATACTGAAATGTCCCGTAGCTCAATTTTTACACTATATACGTACGCACAGCATACCTTTGTACAGAGTGCATGAGCTGACATCTGTTCATAATGGAAGTCCACCTGCAGCGTTTGATGAAAGTCAGCTTTGTGTCTATAAAAAGCTTCAGAAACATGCCATGTATTTGCTTTCAATGATTAACATTAAATAAAGGTGAACGCGGGAAGATGAACATGCTGTGTTTCAATTCGCCTTTTGACTCGATATTTTGTAAGCAACAACCAGTTTTACTTTTGTTTATTCCAAACAATTTAATTAATAACTTTAATTGACAACAGTTCTTGCAGGCTGTTTGGATGTTGACCCTGTCATTCTGCCAACTGTGGTTGTGCAATCCTCCACAATATGCCTGGGTGCCAGGGATGAATGTTGTGAGATTCAGGATAGCTCGGAATCAAATTCAAATATTAAACTCTGACGGAGAAAAAGAACTCTCAGCTCTTCTAATCAAATCTTCTTAGCATTACACATTTAGTTAACTGTACTGAAAAAAATTATCTTTGAATACTTATCAAAAAGAAAAAAAAAAAATTATATATATATATATATATATATATATATATATATATATATATATATATATATCATAATTTTACTACAGCAATAGACAGATACATAATATAAATTCAAGAAATTATTATTTCATTTCAATAAAAAAAAAACAAGACTAAAAAATGGCCACAAAATACAAACAACTGCTTTCACTTTTTTCTGTATTTTTTTTTCTTTATCTCTGCAAAACAAAGAGGAAGCGAAAGGAGTAACCAGATGTATTTTTGATGAGCATGCACAAAAAATGTTTTACTTACATTTGTGGACATATCAGATTTGTTTTCTGCTGAGCTTGTTGCAGTTTAGGAAGATCTTCAGGACGTCTTTGGATACCAGCAAAATATTTGGACAGAAGGTAATGGACATGCAGATAAACTGAGAAAACAGGCCTTGAAAAAGAGAAACACTGAAAAAAGTGTTTTGTAAAGCAAATCAGAAAATAAAGCAATTCTAAGAATACAAAAAACTACAGGAAAAGGAGAAAAGAGGAGGCTAGCTACAAAGTACAGTATGTGGAAGCTAGAAATCTAACTGAGAATAATAAAAAGATACATTAATGACATTAGATGTGTGGCCAGGAATTAATTTCAGGCAGAATACGCTCATGTGATACGCTCATGTGTTTGAGTGGATGTCATTTTTTACAAAGAACTTTGTTTTGACCGGTAAATGCTGTTGTGAAATCCTCCTTTTATCAGTTAAGAAAGTTGTCCAAGCTGAAATCTGTTCTTTCCATGAAAGTTTTAGAATCTGTTGTACATGCTTTTATTTCTACGAGGTTGGATTATTGTAATGCCCTATACCTGGGTTTGAATGTATCTCTCATAGCTCGCCTACAGTATGTTCAAAATGCTGCTGCTAGGCTTTTAACTGGCACCAAGAAGAGGGAACGCATAACACCTGTGTTAATTTATTTACACTGGCTTCCAATATTGTATAGAATAGAATATAAGGTCCTGATCACTGTGTATAAGGCCTTACATCAACAGGCTCCTGATTACATCAGAGCTATGTTGAGTCCATACAAATCTTCTCGCTCTTTGAGAGCTAATGAGCATATGTTGTTGTCCATTCCACGAACACGGTGGAGGAATAGTGGAGATCGTGCATTCTCCGTGGCAGCTCCTGTGTTATGGAACGGGCTACCATTGTCTTTGAAATCGGTTCCCTCTTTGGGTAGATTTAAAGGTCAACTGAAGACATTTCTTTTTTTACAAGGCTTTTGCTATATGATTAGTATGTTTTCCTGAGTTACTGTGTATGGTATTTTTGCACTTTTATTATGATGTTAGTTTGATGTGTTTTATGATTATACGTTTTATGACTTACATAATGTTTTTACCATGTAAAGCACTTTGGTCCATTGTTATGGTGTTGAAAGTGCTATACAAATAAATTTTGATCGATTGATTGATTGACTGGATGACAGTCAGCAGTAAGAACAGAAAGGAACATAAATGTTGTATTTGAATCATTTAAGGCATCAATTATATATTAAAGATATACATTTATACATAAATACCTGTATGACATTCCCACTGAAGGGTTTTAGGACTAGATGAACTGGAACAATGCATAAAGCCTTTTTTTTGCTTTCTGAAAAAAAATTAAAATCGCTGTATACATTCTGTATGATTGATTGATGTTAATGATTGATTAATGCATGTTTCTTAATAGCAGGTAACCAATACAATATGACTGCAGAAAATCAGAGAGCAGTTCATATGCAGACTTGGGGTTTGGTAAAATGCTGTGCAGTTCTCGGACACAGAAAAACATCTTCAACAGTAAGATTAAGGAAGAACACAAGCAAGGATTACAGTACTGTTTGGTAGAAACCTCTCATACACTAAGGCTGTCTGTATATATGTAAGTTATACCTTACCTGTCAGGTCACTCACACCACAAGAGCTCTTTTTTTTTTTTTTGAAATCATTTTATTGCAAACAAAATCAAACAACAGTACAGAATCCCATTTTGGTTTTACATGAAAAAGGAGTAAAGTAAAAGAATTACAAGAATAACAATAATAAAATAGTATTAGAAAAAGAAAAAGAAAAAGAAAACAAACCACCCACAACCCTCCCACCCCATGTCCTGGCCCTTTTTAATTATCGAATACAAGTCATTTTAATTTTACAAAAGAAAAGAAAACCTAATCCGGCAAAACCTAAAGGCCTATGAAAAAACCTGGAGGTATTACGTCTTATCGTATATTTAATTTTCTCGAGCCTCATAAAAGCCATTATGAGTGAGGTGGTGGGACTGAGGACTTCCACTGAAGAAGAAAGGTGTGTTTGTTGTCTATCACAGTTTTTTTTATTTCATGAAATACCAATATTTTATTTGTGACTTTAATTAAATTAGTTGTCCGTATACGTTTTGAGTACACCAGGCTTATGTATTAGAATGCAAGCTAGAAATGTAGTCGCATATTATTGTCCAAAAAAGGCCAGATGGTGTTACAGTTATGATGCTGTTGCTAAACATTGTAAGCTATGTACAATTATCTAGCTGTCCAGTTATGCAGTGTACAGATGGATAAAATATTTAGCTAGAAATTTATTGCATGTTTCCTTGTAGCAAGCTAGCTGCTTGGACAGCAGACATAACAAGCTTACAGGGAATATTTTAATTAAATAAGAAAAAAGACCAAAAGATCTTACAGGCAAAGTGCTAAGAGAAAAGATCGATAGGGAATCCAGGGCACAAAGTGACATTTGGCTCCCTCTGGTGATGAAGTAAAAGCTCCAGTAAATCAGTACTAGTTTATAAAACAGAAAATCTGCAAAATAAATTGGCATTGCAATGTGAGACATGGTGAGTTTCCAATACCTTTGAATGGAATTCAACATAAACTTTTTATTTCTAATTTCTCAGGACTAACAGAAGTGCTTCAAAGTCTCTAACAACTGTTGGGAGGTAATGTAGCAAGAAATGCTATAGTATTTTAGGAAGAGGTAGGTGTTCAGACGATCCTGAGAGATGGTGAAACCAGGAGAGCAGTACTGTAAGATCAGAGGGAGTGTGGTTCAGTGATCAATACAAGTGACAGATACTAGGTTCACAAAGTACCTCAAAGCACTTGTTATTCCTAATAGCCCCTTTATTATGTACCAACTACTACAAATTAGTCTACAGTTGCCTGGAGGCCCTGTGGCAGAATCCCATGGTCTCACTGCCATGTTCTTGGTTTAATCCTGGGCAGGGAACAAACCCAGCCACCAAAGGGGTTAACTCTCAGTGCTGGGTCTCAAGCCCAGATAAAAGCAAGAGGGTTGCATCAGACAGGGCATCTGGTGTAAAAACTGTGCTAAACTCAAAATATGTGAATCAGATAATTCAGTTTGGTGACCCTGGACATTGAGCATCCGAAGGATAACAACTGTAAACTATTCAGAACAGCACGATTTTCCCCGTCAGACAATGAGAAATTACTTACATTGACCTGCTTCACCAGGCCAATGATAGGATTAATTTCTTTCTCTCTTTGTTGACTTGCAACCAAGCAACTACAGCCATACAATCTGTAGATGTTACTATAGAAACAATAACATAAAAGTGACTCAGTATTGTCAGGGCTGTTGTTTAGGAAAATGAATAAACACCACCTGACCAATCAGATGAGAGAATTCGAGAGTGCTGTAGATGTACTGCGTCTATCAAGTTGTAATATATTAAATACATTGAAGGGAATCAAGTATTTAATTTAGTTTTATTTCTCTTCAGATTTATATCTATAAACTTAAAACTTAAACTATAAAACTATTTTTTTTTTATGAGACCGTACGTTTTTGTTCAAATTCCTAAACAACAGTGGAAAAAGTGCAGCATAAAAAATAAACACAAATGTCACACTGAACACTGTATTGTATTGTATTGATGTTGGTATCCTAGATTTTCCTTCCACTACTTTGTACATCAAGTACAATAAAAAGGATAAATCAATTTTTGTTCAAACATTGTAACATCTTTATTAAGCAAATAACATTATAAATAAAAAAGTGCATAGAAAAATTAAACAGGTTTAGAAATATGTATACAATTATTTACAGACTTAGGGTACTTTATACAAGGTAGTAAAGACACATTTTGTCATTTTGAAGTCTTTTCTCAACACGTGTTTTTTTTTTTTTTTTTTTTGTTTTTTTTTTTTTAAAACAACCCTACTTAGGAACATACAGTTTTTCCACACAACTCTGGGAGACAGATCATCACAGAAGGTCTTGACTAGTGCTTTGCATCCTTCATTGCACACAGGCCATCTCTACAGGACATTTAAGACCAAGTGATATCGTATCGTCATCTAGGTTTTGCATTAGTATTCTTTGACAGTCATTCTGAACAGCCTGAGGTAGAATCCTTGCAAGTTCAGTGAAGAAAAACAAACAAACGAAAATAAAAGGGTGAAATTCGATTTTGTGATATTATCCAAAACAAGGAGGGCCACACAAGGCAGAGGATGACCACACCAAATGACTTTGAGGGCTGTTAGAAAGCCACCTACCATAAAAACATGAAAGAAGCAATGACAAGCACTGGAAGCTGTTCTGGGCAGACGAAGTGGAAGTGGAGGGAGAGAAAAGGGAAGCAGTTTCCCTAAAGCATGTTGCCACAATTTACAAGTTAAAACAAGAACTAAAATCACACACTATAAAAGAACCTCTGGCTCAAAACACGACCTTAAAAAGGCTGCACTGCAAGAACTCCTCCTCGAAGAATGTTCAAGTCAAGAAAAAAAAACTATGTAAACAAAAGAAAGACCTTGGCCATGGAGAAAGCACATTTACTCCCATAATCTAAACACAAACAAAAATAAATACGCCATAAAGCTTCAGCAATCTTGTCTTTCAAAGACACTACAATTGGTATCAGTTCTCTCTATTTCCTCATGAAGAAGGAATCAGAAATGTCTTAAAATAAAGCGATGTCAAGGTGCTGAGTGCTTGGTGACTGCTAGCTGAAAGACCGATCAGTAATTCTTAAATCACTGCTAAAGGAAAACTGAGATTAAAAAAAAAAAAAACTTTGCTTCTAAGAGATTTTCTTCAGTAATTGTTCGGGATCATGATTTGTATGGATGTACATTGTGTAGATTTATGTGCAACGGTCACATAAATGAGAAGGAAAAAAAACAACAACACAAGAACAAAAAGTTTCAAAGTGACTATCCCTAGTTAGCTCAAGTAGTGTTTAATGCAGACAGCAGAGGGAAAAAGGTAAATAGTCGTCTTCATCCATACATTGTGACGCCTCTAAAAAATATCGTCGGCACTCTACCTTTTTTTCTGTCAAGTACTTGAGCAATTCACGATGAAGTGTATTATAATGCAAAAAAGAACAAAGATGAAAATGATGAAATGTGCGACTTCACACTTAAATTTCAAGACTTTTGTTAAGTTTAGCACCATAAAGAATTCAAAGGTTAGGAAAAATGGGCAAAATTTGCAGACACCAAAAAAAAAAAAAGAAAGAAAGAGAGAAAACAAACAAACAAAAACAAACAAACAAAAAAAACAGCAGGGTCCCAAGATGGGAGACAGAATTTTCTCCATGATTAAATAATGTTTAATCATAGTTATAAACTGGGACAAAAAAAATAAACATGGTAAAAGAATAAATAATATACACAGGCCTAGAAGGAGTTTGCTAATGAGATTTTACAGCAGTGGCTTCTGTAGAAGAGCTTAAAGGCTGATTTGAGGCTTACTATTAAAAAAAGTCGTGTTACTAAATGATTTTTACAAACGGAATGGATGGTGATGGCGTATTGCAGGGGTTCACAGCATCTTCCTGAGCAGAATAAAGCCTTTTCTTCTCCTAAACATCAAGTCCTATACTATGTTCTAGCATGAGCATCACAGATAAACATCTCAGTTAAAAGTATATATAGATATATCTCTTGATTAGTCATATATTCATTCAGGTACAGTATATTCTCACTGCCACAAAACTCCTGTACATCTATTTGCACTTCTTTCTAAGTGCAGGAGAAAGCTGAAGTCAAATTTTTAGAGGCCACAGACTGCAGGAGGTCAGGATGATCCATTTAGCGGAACTATTTTAATAGCTAAAACTGTTGCACCAACCACTTAGATTTTGATCAGCCAGACAATCACTGTACTTGTTGCTCGTGCACAAGCTAAAAACAAAACAAAACAAAACAAAAAAAAAACCCCAAACACACCTGGAACACCTTATACAGGTTCCCTACATGAGCCAAAGTAGTTTTTCAGCAGCAACAATTTGACACGTATTAGCAGTTGGAGGAGTGTGCTGCATCTAGCACATCAATAGTCAGCATGACCTCTGTTGTAAAAAGGGAAGCATTAAGCAGAGCTCTTTTTTGTGGACTGAAATAAAAATGCTCAGACTGTAAAGCAGGTGTTTCTAAAACCATTCCACTTTAGTTGTAGAGCTTGTGAATCGCACTTGTACATCCTTACAATCGTGTCTGGATCTGTCCAGTGGATTTCCGGTGGGTATATTCCAAATTTGTAAGACAACGTTAAAAAAAACTGCTAGTGAGGATTCATGGACTTTTCATGAACTCTGTGCTTTCCACAGTCCGCTGTGCCTCTGGTTTATTGCCTATATGCTTTCCTCCCTGCGCTCTTCGGGATCTTCTAAAGGGTCCACTCAGTTTAGAAAGCGGCGGCAGCGCTTGGCTCCACAGTTGCAGCTGAGCTTGTTGCTGGCATCCTCAATGGGGAACTTGTAATCGTAGGTGAGTTCTTCGCCACGGTAGATCTTGCGTAAGGCGAAAATGACGATGTGCTTCTGGCCCTCCACGTTGATGACACGGGAATAGCAGTTGGGCTCGCACGAGTGGTTGATAAATCGTGCCGCATTGCCATGCATGGTTGCATCGACCACGTCAAAGTCGTCGATGCGGAACATGTAGCAGCCAATGCCCTGGAGACGATAAAAATCATAGATCATATGTACAGACAAGGCATCTAGGGTACATGTTGTGTCACTGACCATTCCCATGCTAGTCAGACTGCAGCTAGCACACTATCATTCTACTGATCTACAGCTAGCTGCATCTATTCACCATAGAGCAGCTGAGTGCACTTGTATCCACAAAAAGATGGCAAGCTAGTAATACTGTAATGATCGGTGTTGGTCAGTTACAGTATCTTGGGCTCCTGGGACATTAATTGAAACTCACAATGAGGTGATGTGTGCTAACAACAAAACCTTTCAGGAGCCTGGATGAAGTACGTAAGAACACAACAGGGTTTGCACTTACAGATAAACAATCCCTGAATGAGCTATGATATAACACAAAAGAGGAGCACCCTGCAACAATGCTCTGGTTTATTGATAAAAGACACTTAACTGTTTATAGCAGCCATTACATATAGTAGTAACAAAAACTAGCTTGTCCTGTGGCCATTCCACAAGATTAAATGTAATTATAAACAGTTGCTCTCTGCCCAAACATTTCACATAAGAAGAATTTATCAGCGCTGTTGTATAATATTGAATTACTAAAAAAAAAAAAATGTATAAAAGAGGTCAGACTGTGCCCCTTTATTTAAGGCCACTTGGATCAATCAGTATGTCTGGTAAAGGAAATGAGCATGGAATTTGGTTTCTCTTACCTTCCCATCGTAGTATTTCTCCCGCTTGTCTGTCAGAACGGAACGAATGACAATGCCGGAGTACTCAATGACCATTTCACCAGCTTCAATGTTTCTCTTACAGAATAGCCCTCGTCCGTGAATAGCAGACCTGAGATTTTTTATTAAAACAAATGATTTATTTCAGAAAATAATAAGGTTAAATAATATCCTTCAAACATGAACCTTGTCTTGTAGACACACCATGCACAACAAGATGAAAACAATGTCCCTTGGTAACAAACTATACACTACAATATATTTATAAATGCCAGAGTATATGAGTTAACTCCAGAGTTTCACAATGCATATCATCCATCATGGTGACTCATGTCAAACCACTCAGGTGCTTCCTTTAACAGAAATGTTTTTAACAGAAAGCAGTTCTTTGGAACACCTTCCCACCTACCTGTAAACACCAACAGCTTCTTTGGATGTCCTTTCTAGATGTCTGAAGCGCATTGCCATGGGAAGCTCCAAACTCGTTGCTCGCCTGTTGGGCAAAAGGTCACCAAGTGAGAAAAGTAGGTCTATTTTTATTTTTTTAAAGATTCAAATCAGTCACAAATCATTAGTCTGGTTAGCCACAGAACATTTATAAGAGCATGGATGTTTGTGATAACATAACTGAAATTTATTTGTTTAAAATAAAAAAATAAGCCTTCACATAACTGCAACTAATTAAAATAATAATAATAATAATAATAATAATAAAAAAAAAAAAACTTAAACCTATAAAAACAGAATTAATGCAACCTCCCATGTTAAATAAACAGCATTTAGATCTAGAAAAACTTGTAGTAAACAATGATGTACAAATTCTGACTGATACAACAACTTCAAAAATTCATTAATTCATTTTCTACCACTTATCCGAACTTCTCGGGTCACGGGGAGTCTGTGCCTATCTCAGGCGTCATCGGGCATCAAGGCAGGATACACCCTGGACGGAGTGCCAACCCATCGCAGGGCACACACACTCATTCACTCGCACACTATGGACAATTTTTCAGAGATGCCAATCAACCCACCATGCATGTCTTTGGACCGGGGGAGGAAACCAGAGTACCTGGAGGAAACCCCCGAGGCACAGGGAGAACATGCAAACTCCACACACACAAGGCGGAGGCGCGAATCAAACCCCCAACCCTGGAGGTGTAAGGCGAACGTGCTAACCACTAAGCCACCGTGCCCCCCCCATTAGAAAAATATAAGCGGGAACTAAATGAGTTTTAAATATTCTCTGATATACTCAAACCTGCTAGATTTCAGAAGAACTTCATCCTCCTCTTCATCACAGAGATCAGTATCAGGAAGCTGTCTATGCTGGGAAGCCAGGAAGTTAAACATGTCGAAGGTAGATTTCCTGTCAGGATAGATGTAATGAAAAATGATTAAAAAAGGAGGATCTACAAAGAACTTATTTTTGAGATGCGAGATATCATGCATGGGTCAAACATACAGATTTTGCCATTTTGTCACTACTCTCTTACAGCCTAACAGCCTCTATTGAAAGGTCTAAATGAGTTACGTGGTTTTTATGTTGAGCATTTGATTGAGCACTTGATGACTGAGCAATTCGAGTGTTGTTGTTCCCCTGCACACCCTGAGTTGGTCTGGTCTCAGGCTCACATGAAGAAATAAAACCCTTTTACAATTGCATTCACAATATCATAAACATGCATGAAGCTCATGTCTTCTGTGTCCCCCAACAAGGTTCCCCTTCCATTTATTGTAAGTGTGATATGGAAAATAATGACGCAGTAATAGTCTAAACCACATAAGCAGGTTTTAGCACTGTGTAAGTTTCGCTATTAAGGTGCACTTCCTCATTTCAGACTAAAGTGACAGTGAGAAAACTCCTGACTGCTGCAAATACAGCAAGAAAGAACCAACTCACCTCAGGTAGACCTCAGAGCGAGCACAGCCACTGGGGTTAATAGGCAAGTCATCCTCCTGGCTAGGCTGCTTATGGAAGCGGAAAGTATGGCGATGACAACTCTTGGCCCCTTGTAGCTGTTCCACCAGGTAAACCACAGCATCATGGAGCAAACCCATCATACGAGCTCCAGTCATGGGAGTCAAGGAAAGCTGTCTCAGCTTGGCAACAGCACGAGCCTCCTGCACCCCATCAATCACAGCCCTCCATGCCACTGCATGTGTTTAGGAGGAAACGAGACAAGAGTGAGAGAGGATGAGTTAAAAAAAAAAACATATGGTATGACAGGGGATTTCTCACCATGCAAAAAATAAGCATGCATATATACTTTTCCCACCAGACAGAGTACACAGTTTTGAGTAGTCACTGATACGGATAACTTTACCATTAAACGCTTTAATTGGAAATAAACTCCACCTGCTGAGTTTTAAATATTTTTAATAGAGAATGGAGCTCAGTGCTCTCATTTTAATGACCCTGCTTTGTGCACTCGCACAATCTTAAAAACTATTGAAAGAAAAATCTGTAGTTCCTCCTGATGATATTTCCTGACCACAGTTTGCAGTCTGCTTTGATTTATCATTAATCCTGAAAAATATGTAGATCATATGCTACTTATTAACAGGACAAACTACACTAGGAGTAAAACACAAAATATAACTCTTAGTTGCTAGTATCAAAGCATTTTAATGAGTACATTTAAATACCTCATATGAGTGACAACAAGATGAGTATTCTTGCATCTTTAGTTTAATTTTATGTGGTGGAATGGACAAATACATGTATGGAGCTCATGTCTTCTGTGCCCACATCAAGGCTTCCCTGCTATTCACTGTACATGTGGTATGAAAAACAATGATGCAGGCCTTGTCTAAACCACATAAGCAGGTTTTAATACTTGGAAAGTGTCGCCATCACGGTACGCTACCAGGTCCCCAGGACAGCTTTCATATGACCTATATGTATTCTTGCATCTTTAGTTTAAGTTTATGTGGTGGAATGGACAAATATCTGATTGTTTAGTCATCTACGATTAGTGTTTTTCTCAGTCTGATGAATCACACATCACATTTTATATACAGGGTTTCCCACAGTGCTTTTCAGTTCGGGCGGCCCGCCTAAGCTGGGAAACCCTACTGCCTTATCTAGGTCGTCCAAAAAATAATAATTCCGCTACACAAAAGGCCGTCAAGTGCATCTTGGAGAATAGAGCGGAGGCGCTTTTCACCGCGAGCGTGCGCCACACGGACGAAATGAGAGAAAGACGTGGTCCGTCACTCTCTGGAGGATAACTAGCCAGTTGATAAAAGGCGTGTCCGCAAAACTTTGAATGTTGTTTTGCACTTTCTTTTTATTATTATATGTTATTTAAATTTTATATTTAGTGTTAAATATATTATTGTTAAATGTAGTACAGAGTCTGTGGTCTCTCTCAAAAAGAAGTGTCGCCCCTCCCCTGGCCCCGCCCACCCACCACTAGCCACGCCCACCCACAGAACCCTACCGCCTTAACTAACAAATTTTCTGCGGGAAACCCTGATACAGATGACATAATACCCTGTTTTTCCAGACACACTGGACAGGTAACACTATTTCTCTTCAACAGTGTTTATGCTGTAAGAGTACATCTTGCATTATACATGTTCAGTGCCAATAGGAAAAATTCCAATTCTTTAGTTTGTGCACTAAAGACATCTGTATTTTATCTCCGAGATGAATGTGAAGTAATGTATCTGAATTTCATCTTTCATTTCATTCAAGTGTGAAAATCAAAGTAAAATAAATCAACAATTAACAGAAGCTGTGGTACATTCCACACAAAAGAAGAATGCATCGGTTTTCTGATGTCAGGGAGTAAAAGTATTGATGCATGTACTGCAAGCCAGGCATATGCAACCACATATAAAGCATCAAGACTGGGTCTATTTTTACAAACCCAAAAAATGGGTGGTCTACCACCACTGGTGCCATGTTCCAAGTTGTTTAACTTATAATATCAGTCATGTTTTGATCACAAACCCAAATGTGTTCAATGAATAAGCAACAACAAAATTATTCATGAGACTGATTGGCCTGATTTTTTTTTATCATAAAGGATTATAAAAAAAAATAAGGCAAGTTTAACAAACTTAAAGTTTCAAATAAAATGTAAAGAGAAAATATCTGAGAAATAGCATAAAAGGTCAGAGAAAACCATATATTTTACCTTCAATGCTGTCTGCCACCACACTAAAGCCATCATCACTAGAGATTTCAACACGAAGGCATGGCTGGTCTCCTCTGGGTGGGTACTTCTCTGCACTTTCTGGAGGTATCTCATCCTCTGAGCCTGACAGCATCCCTAATAATACATTTTTCAGGACAGAAGAATACAAAGCAAATATTAGGCATAATTTCTGCTTTTTTCTGCTCATGATTTCATATTTTCGACAAATTATAGTTTTACAAAGTATATATTAAACTAAGCAGTCCATTTAATATTTGCACAATAAAACTACAGATATTTGATATGTAATGTGAAAAATTTAAACTATTCACAAATAACTAAAAACATACAGTATTACAGTACAATATGCAGGTTTCATCTGAGAGATTGACTTGTACATGAGACCAATGCAAACATTTCAGCAACTCTTAACTCCTTGCTAGCCAATGATTGCCAGATATATTAAATTATAGACAGCTGTTATTAGAAACAAATGATAGCTATCTGGCAAATGACTGGCACAAATTTGGCATACATAGGTGTTCTGTGCTAGTACAGACTCCAAATTACCACAGTGTGTAAAAAGTACAGATGTATACCTGAGTATTTATTCCAGTCAGACAGTGAACTGCACCATGTGGTGTCCAAGGCCTGTGGTTTACTGCTGTCACAACCTCGAAAAACAGAGAAACGGTCCCAGAGCCCTGGCCTTCAATCAAACAGCAATAAAAAGAAGGGGCAATTTATTATCTCAAAACCATAATCAAATGTCAAATATCATTGAGAATTCTTACTTACCTTGCACTCTCAGAATCACTACTTTGCTCCTCATTGATTTTGTCCAGATCAAGGATACCTTTGACAGTTGGAGTTTTAATGCGAACTCCCCAACACCTACCACATAGAAATTAATATTAAAATTGTGTCCTGGAAACAATACTAGTATGATCCTAAGTCTTCCACGTGGTTTTACCAAATGAGTTTAGATTGGAAGCATTTAAAGACGAGTACAAGTCAAGCCATTAAGATTATTTTAGATCTGCCATAAGGCATAAACATCAAAAGACAGATTACATACTGGATATATTTGTAGATGCTGGGTGAATGCATTAAAAACAGAAAATAGCAACTGTAACTCTTTATGAACTGTATGGGTGATACTTTAAACAACATACATTTAATAAACAAATAAATACATTTCACATCATAAGTCATACCTGGCAGCAGCTGAATTTAATTTGCGTTGCTCTTCTGGACCACTGGAATGTTCTGGATCTAAAACGTCAGACTTCGATTTTTTGGTGGCAATGCGATCAGAAAGAGATGACACCCTTTTCATTCGAACCTGCTTTGGTCGAGAAGATGCAGAGCTTGGGGTAGATGGTGGAGAATTTGTGGACTCTGGTTTAACGAGGAGAACTGGTGGTAGAACTATGGAACTTGGTGACTGGGCTCCGCCACCAGTACTGGTGTTACAAGCTGGTGACGGATTCAGAATTAGGCTAGCATTCCGACTTGGGTCGTAATAGCTGGCCATAGCCTGGTTAATAATAGCTTGTGCACTCTCAGAATGATTGTCTGCTGGCTTGCCAGATGCCCCGGGTACAGGTGTTGACTTTGCTTTCCGAGGTGTTGCAGGTTCCTTCTTTTTCCGTGGCTTCTTTGTTCCAGGTAAAGAGCCATCAGCAGATTCTTTAGAGTTTTGCTTTGTTTCCTGGGCTTCCGATGGTGCAGCTATTCCTTTGCTATTAGTTGTGAGAAGCTGTGTAATTGTATTGGAGTTTTGAATCACTGGTGTTACCATTCTGGGAACTTGGGCTGTGATGGCTGCTCCTGCAACTGCAGGCAAGTTTCCCGCAGCTGCCAGAGTAGCAGAGAGTGCATTGCTTTGCAGAAGGCTGGCAATCTGTGTAACACAGTTATAGGAAGGCGAGGTGGGACTGGGTAGCTGGAAAGTGTTGCTTTCAGGATTTTTGACAAAAATTTGTCCAAGACGATTAACAAGTAAAACATGAGGGGTTGGATCCACATTGGGTCCACCCACCTCCTTCACAGTGAGAATTGCATGTCCTGGTAATGCTTGAGTCATCGTTTGTTGAGGCGCTAATGTTGGTCTTGGAGTTGAAAAGTTTATGGAAATTGTACGTCCTGGGGCAGCTTCCCTTTGCATAGGCATAGAACTATAGCCATTAACAACAAGTGGGCATGATGCTGTTTGAATAATGGAGGATATTGGATGGCACTGGACAGATGTTTGGGAGTTTACAGATGGGGCAATGCTGACTGTTGCTGAACACACGGGTTGTGTGTAAGTGGGGTACACGGGAGGTGGCACTGCCCTAAGAGATGCAAGGGCTACACTAGTACCTGATTGAACATGAAGGACTGAATCAGGCTGAGTAGGCAAATCAGCAGAAATCCCTCCCTTTTGGACTGAATGTTGGCCTATGTCGGAAGGTGATAGTTTGTTACGAAAACTCTCCATTGGTGGGAGGAGTGTCTTATTTTCAGGGTGTACAGGGTGTAAAGTAATATTTGAAGATGGTGAAGAATTAGCAAATGACATGAAAGCCTGTGAATATGAAACAGTCTGAACTGTAGAAATGCTTGTTTCTGTAGATAACGCAGCCACCGGTTGTGGTGGCACTTGATCTTGGTTTTTTACTTCCTTTGAACCCTCTGACAAATTATTTGGGCAAATCGTAGAACCATCAATGGAGGAAACAAAGTGACCACTGTTATGATCCAAGTACACTTCTTTTGACTCGGTGGACTCTTGTGTGTCTATTTGAGAATCTTCCTTAACTGGAACCAGCTCAGTAAAACAGGTGTTGGGTGAGGGAGGGTCACATCTGTCCATCATTATAGGTAATCCCAGATCTGTAGGCAAACTGTATCCTGAAATGTCTTCATTGAAAGCTGAAAATGTTTCCTTTGGCACAACAAAATTAGTTAAGGTCTCCTGAGGGGGTACTACGGGACTTGACTGAAATGCCTGACCAATAAAATCAGTGTTCTGATATGTATCTTGGAAACCTGACTTTGTGTAACCCATAGTCTCTTGTGGAATTTTGGAGTGTGTCGGGCTGTTTGAACTTTGATCAGCAGTACTAACTAAGGATAGGGAGCCAAATGGTTGTTCCATACATAGTCCGTTACTGTTCCACTGTTTTTGCTGCTGACCATCAAGAGTCTGAGATGGTTTCTGAACCTGACTTGTGTTCTTCAGATTTTGAGTATTACTGTTTGTTACGCTTGCATCACTCTCAGTTCCATCATCTACACCATCTAGTTGTGAAATTGATTTTATAGAGGCAGAAGGGGGTGTCTTTGAGGCTTCTCTTGGGACATTGCAAGTTACTATAGTGCGTGAAAAGTCAAAATAGTTCCCCATATCATCATCGGAGGAACTATTACCCCAATCCTCTGTAGTATGAGGTAATCTTCGGGCAGACCCCTCTGCATCTGGACCCCAAAACTCATCTTGATCCTCTTCACCTTCAACAACAATCTGTTCACTACAGTTCATAGCAACTCCCTCATTCAGTACAGTTGCTTCAATTTCAAGCTCTGTTTTCAGTTCTGAAACCACAGTTAGGTCCGTGTCCAACTGAAAGGGGTTAAAGGGAAATTCCTTGTCAGTGACTAGGTGACTACCCCTTTGTGGATCTACTGTGTCTCCTAAAGGTGAGGTTCCATTTTCTGCAGGCAGTTCTTTTGGTGATGCCATGAAATTGTGTGGCAGTTCTGCGGAATCCAACTGATTAAGGTCAAAAGGCAACCTTGGTTTTGTTGAAAGGTGGGTAGGTGAAGAAAGGGATCGGTTAGAGGGTGGGGTGCTGCCAGTGCCACCATGCCACATGGGCTCTGGAAAGAGTCCTGAGGTAGAATGGGATGCCAAAATTCCAGCACCCCGGGCAGAGGAAGCGCTTCGACTGACAGGGCGGGCTGACGAGGAGGTCAACAAGTTTTCAGTAGCACCAAGAGGGAAAAGTGGGGAGGTAGGTTGGGAGGATTTTGAGTGTTGGGAACCCCCAGGTCGAAGATTAATTGAGCTAGTCGGAGATCCCACGGAGCTGCAAGCATTGTGCCCACGAATGCCTGTATTCTGTGGTGTATGTCGCCGTAGTCTGCGGGTGTCATCAAAATCGCTAATAGTCAAAATGTGATGGGACTTGGAAGGGGCTGCTCCTGAAAAATACAAAAAAACTACTTTCTTACTACTTTGAGAGCGCCAAACAGGGCGTCATTTTGCAGTAATTCCAATTGAAATATACACAAACCTAGGTTACCTGGAGATGGTAAAGGTCTAGATAGTCCTCCAGCTGGTCTTCTGTTCAGGGGGTAGGCTGAATTTTTGGGTCGCGTACCAGAGTCTGGCTTAGCAAAGGGAGATTCTAAACATGGGTTTGCTGGTGTCACAACTCCCTCCATAGTTTCAGATTCTAATAAAAAAAAATTTTTTTTTTTGAGAGTTAAATAGAAAGTCACATCATAGCATTACATCACAGAAACATGTGCTTATGTATTTTAAAACAGACCTGGTTGAGGACATGGACTGTGTGCAATTGTGCGATTTTCTCCCTGGTCATCCAGTTCTTCTGTTGGCTTCTCCTGAACTGGTGGTCGTACCTCCATGACTCGGCATGTGTACTTACAGCGGCGACGTGGGTTTAGTGTGCTCCAGTACCACCGAGAACATCTGATTAAAATATTACACATGAACAGTAAGGCCCCGTTCACACTGCAGGTAAAAGTGGCCCAAATCCGATTTTTTTGGGGTCAAGTGACCAGGTCAGTCTTCTTCAGGAGTAGTGAACACTCAAATCTGGCCCAGATCTGATTTTTTCAAATCAGGTCTGGGTCACTTCCATAGGTGGTCCTGAATCAGACCCAAATCTGATTTTTTCCAATGTGGCCGCAGTGTGAACAGCCAAGGCGGATTTGATGCAACTTTTACGTCAATCTACATCGACATTCATCACAATTATGCACCGGCGGAGACTTTTTTTTGCTTAACACAAACAAGAACGTGACACAAACGTGACTGGTAACGTGTGCGTGTGTGTGTTAAGAGTGTTATATAAAGTGGTTATGTGAACCAGCTCATAATGTTTGCATTGAATACATCACATTACTTCCTCCATAACCTTGCCAACTTTTTAGCGCAACTGCGTGCTGCGTGTGACGTCATCGTTATTGTTCGTTTGCGCATGCGGGTCAGTTCGAAACAGCAAACACTTCACACTGGTATCTGATATAGGCCACATTTTAAAAGGTAATGTGAACAGCCAAACAAAAAAATCTGATCTGAGCAAAATATCCGAATTGAGCATTAAGACTTGCAGTGTGAACGTGGCCTAACATACACCCATGAGCAACATAAGTGAATTGCAGAGTCAGCAAAAATTTGATTGACAATTTCACTGCTGATGAATATTTATAAAGATTTTTCAGACAGACATTTTCTAAGATTAGGACTGTAGTAAAGGCTTCATCTAAGGAAAAATTAAAAAGTTACAAACTACTGTGACTCTATTAAAAATTCAACCACAATACAATCTTTATAGTCAGTATAAATGTATGTTGTATTAAAATTAAACGTAATGGCAATGAAATATGCAGACAAAGTTACATCGTTTCCATCTAAAGCACTAAAGTCTTTTTTTTCCCCACTAGTTTATACTTTCATACAAGATCGAATGACCAACGGTGAGATTTAAAAATTACTTACTCATAACCAACTGGAACAAGTTTTCCTTGAGCAGCTGACAATTCATTTAGCTTCCCAAGTTTTCTGATTTTAAGTGAGCCTAAACATAAAAAAAAAAAAAAACAGGTAACTGCACAGAGCTGAGGACAACAACAAAAACAAATACTAAATCTGATCAAATGAACACTTTTTCTGTGGCCTTGAGATGCTTACCAATCATCATATTAATATATTCTGGTTCTAATCCTGTCGAAAACTTCCTGCGAAGGCTGATCCCCTCAAAGTCCACGTAAACCCTCCGAAGAACTTCAAACCCTTGTCCAGAAATGATCTGGAACATCAAAAATTGAGAGAACATTCAAAACCATTTCTATTGTAAATGCATGAGGGTAATTAAAATAAAACATGTTTTTAAAAAAAAAGCAGAAAGCAATACTTTTCCACTGATAAGATCACGATGCTTGTAGCAGAAGACTTTCTTGTCATCCTGGAAGACACAGCTGCGAGAACGGGCACACATAAAGTGGTAGTTGCTTTGGCAGGAGGTAAGGCAGCAGCCCACTGTTGCCCCAGTCTGGTTACATCGTTCACAACGCTGTGGAATATTTTGATGTGCGAGAAATGAGGAAAAGATTCTCTAAAAGGATATTGTAATATATTAAAAACAGTTTATCAAATTCCAAAATACTGAGCTAAGACATGCAGCAAAACAATGCAGAGTCAATTTTTAATAGTAATTAATTGGACAGACACCGGAAATTATAGCTTTATTTTTTGTTTTCATCCATTACAGAATTTGGGAGCATTAAGACGCTCACTAGTAAACCTGGATATCGGATTACACAAAGCAATTGATAGCTTAATGTAAGCTAACTTGCATAAAAAAATGTCAGTTTAAATTCACAGCACTTAACATTATTAGCTTTATGCAATATAATGGTTAACCTAATATTAGTTAACTAGCCAATATAACCAACTGTTGTAATTAAATACTAATTATCCTAATGTCGGCTAGCTTAACAACCTTGTTTACAACCGTTCATTAGCATCATGGAGAGACTACAAGCTAGGTATTCTTAATTGAATCACATAATACTTGATCATTAACTAGGCTAACTATTAATTAACATTGTTTTGTATAGATATATAGACACTAATGATGCTAAAGGACAATGCGCCTACTTCTGTTTTTTTTTTTTTGTTTTGTCTATAGGATTGTATTTTGGCAGAAAAAAAAACAAAACATGCAGATTAAAAAGCAGATTTTTCAGCTGGCGATAGAGTTGCGGCTAACAGTGTAATAGACCCACTAGTTGTCACTCTTAATCAATCAATCAATCAATCAATCAATCACAACCAGTCCTTGATACTGCATGTAATATAACAAGATATCTTTAGCCTTTTCTAAGCCTTTTTGTGCAGCAGCCATTTTAAAATAAGTGCTTTGGGGAGAATAAAGTAACATACCATAAGGCGACCTCTAGCAACTGCATTATGCACATGCATCAAGCAGCCGTTATCCTCCTCGAACACTTCAGCTGACCACATTGCGCAGTTGACATGAGCCCACTCATTTTGTCCAAGATACAGCAGACGACCAGCTTCCTGTTGATTAAAAAAAACACCACCCTTTTTAAACACGGTTCATGAGACAGTTGGTGGGGTTTCACCTTCTTGTATTTTACTTTGGGTAAATACACAGATTTTTACAAGCACAGCAGTTTGAAAATGAATTGTTATTGGGTGTGACCATGGCTTGCTTACACTAGATTTTGCATCGCCATATTTCTGACACAAGACGCACTGCCGCTCATCATCTTTTGACCACCCAGTGTCCAGATCTCTTGATGGTCGTGATTTTTTCCCTGCCACAGCACCAAAAACATACAACAAATTTGTTATTTGTGGAGTTTGCTAAATATATTAGTCATTTAAAAAAAAAGGAGAGAGACAGACAAAAACAAAAAACCTGATATTTGCAATTACCTGTTAGTCTGAGTCTCATGCTCAAGTCTCTATATTGGCCACTGACAGGCCTGCGAGACACAGGGGTAGCAATATCTACCCCATCTTCTCTTTTGACCTCTGTAAGACCTCCTGCTTGCTTGGTGTTCACAGTCCTGCTCTTCTCCTCTTGTTCCCGCCATTGGGCAAATACATGCTCAGTTGTTGGTGGTATTACAGCATTCGAGAGCATTCCACTAAACAAATAACAGAACAACAAAAATAAAAGAAAAGAAAAGAAAAGAAATTTTAAAAAAAGCAGAAGTATAACACCTCTCTTAGCTTTACAAAATGTATTGTTGCAGTGCAGGTGTTTTCAATGTAAGCTGCAGACGGAGTGGAGGTGGGTTGAACTGGAAGGTAACATGTATTTTTAAGGCCAGTCTACATAATTCAGCTAATTTGGGCTTTCAGTGATAGCTGTAATCAGAGTGTTTGTTTGTGAACAAACTGTCAGAATGTGCAAAACACACACAAACAGCAAAGAGAACTTAAACAGAGCAAAAGCTGCAACCTGCTTAAGAACTCTTTTCAGTTGTTCTTTTATTTAATATATTCAATTCAAGTTTATTTAGATTTTAATATATCACACCAAGTGTGCTGAAAGGTTTGGTGTAAATCAACATGAGCCCAGAGCTCTGCATGAATTACACCTGAGACTACTTCTGCTCCCGCACACACCAGGTTCTACATTCATACCAAATATCCTGGTCAATTGTATTTATGTTTTAATAATAAAAACAGTTCTCATCAAACTGAGTAATGAACATACATAAATTAAATAGATGTGTACAGAAGTAAATGGGTACAGTATATAAAAACACTCACACTTGCAAATGTTTAGAGCGTGGATCCCATACTTTAGGATCTTGACTGTTGAACCAGCTGAAAACCTCTTCCATGAGCTGAATGAGAAATTGGTAAGAAAAAAAAAGTTAAAATATATAATGCTTTACTATTAATACAGATACAATTCAACGGCTGGAAAACACAGATCAATCTAAGCACCATGTGCTTCTTGACTTAACCACCACATGATTAAGATGCCAAACATTAGTTTTCTTAAATACTGAGTAAAATGAAGCAGGTGGACACTTATGCTGGTGGACACTTATGGTATTACTCTTTTTACACAGCTATAAACAGAGTACGGACTGAATCTGACCTTCAGATAGTAAGAGCGAGCCAGAGCAGTTGGCTTTTGGTCATCTGGAAAGGTTTCTTCTTCCTCTAGATTTTTGCGGATCACTCTCACCACATCCTCATGGAAAGATTTCTGCAGAGACACAAACAGGTATTTTATCAAATTGTCTAAAAGATGACACATGCTTTAAGTGAATTATTTTACAGAACCCAGGATATAGCCAAAAGTAAATATTCCCTTCTATTTTCATTTATACAAGACATATTTTTAAAAAATATATTAGATTAGGTGTAATTTTGTTTTCACCAAATTTTCGAATTACTCACCAATGTTGTATAAAGACCTTTGTCAAACTTTTTCCCTACGGCACGCAGATCACACACAGAAAGCTCATCTCCATCACCTCTATTACCAATTTCATCCAGAGCTGCACACTAATAAGAACACAAGACGAGTTGAATGAGCAAAGTTATAACCGTGTCAAAAATTACATGGGAGTTTTAGGAGGAATCTATTTATTTGTGGAATGTGAGCCACACCTCACTGCATGTGACCAGGTGCTGAGTGAGAGTAGAGCTCAGCAGGCAGGCCAGCACCTTCTCCACACCGGCTCGGAGCTCCAGGAGCAGGAGCTCCCTCCATCCTCCTCCCTCCACGCTCTCCTGAATGACACCAGGCTGTGTTTGAGTGCAGGGTTGACAGGCATACACGACACTCTCTGGCAAACTCGACAGGATCTCATACAGGTCATCTGGAAGAACAACGGAGAACAGAAGTCAGGCATGAGAACATCTCTGCTAAAGATAAAAAATAAAATTCATTACCTGTGGAAAAATATTTTTGATATCCAGATTTAAGGCACACAACTAAGTGGAATAAATAGTAGCTCCTAATGAAAAACATGCTCTGACTAACAGCTGTGGATCTGAACTACAGAGGGTGCTGACACAGGAATGTGTGGTCAAAATGATAAAAACTTTTAGCAAAAACACCTAACTAACTCGTTATAATAGGTTCTACAGTAAGAATGGTCAAAAAGATAAATATGTTTAATATACTTTTTTGGTACACTGATTAATAATTATACCCTACTTACATTATCAGCAAACTAATAATCATCATTGATAATTTAATTAAGGCACTTTTTTCCTCCTAAAACTTGTTTGAAAACAGTTTTTCAGAATCCCACATGTCCACATTACTACTCTCTCCTTCACCCCTTAATTTGACTAACACAAGCTGATAAGAGGAACGGTAGACACCATGGAAGGGTAAAAAAAACAACTGCTGGACTAACTGGTGTCCAGAGACTCCAGTTAAGTGCTGACCATAATTACATGGCTGCAACTAGTAACAAATCTGCAGCTCTACAGCATGAGATGATGTGAGATATGAGACGAGTCACAGCTTTTCAGCATTCATGTGGTTTTCAGGAGTCAGGCTCACCAGTCAATCCCTCGCACTTGGCATGGACCCAGTGATTACATACTGAGCACTGCATCATCTGGCTCTCATAATCATTGTCCTCATAGCACTTGAAGCACATTGTGCAGTAGTTACCTAGAATAGCAATACAGCAGACAGAAATCAGGACATTTGGCTTGCGTAGTCTTTAACAGTAATAAGGAAAAGTTGTGATGGTGAACCTTTGGGATCATATATTCTACACTTAACAAAATAAAATCAGAGCCTGTTCATAGATGACTTGTATTTATAAAAAGCATGATTTCGTAATTTTTTAAGGGAGAAAAGCATTTTATCAATTAAAAAAGTAAACAACAAAACACAAATGAACAAAAACGCACAAGGAAGCTGGTTAAAGATCAGCTGTAGTTGCTAGAATACTCATTTAGTCATCACCTGATAACATGGCCAGTAACGCTTGCGTCACTGAAGATGGGAGTATAAAAAAGCCTAAGGAGTTATTAGCTGTAACTTAACCATGTATAAACCTGAAGTAATATGTACATATAAACAATGTGTGCATATTCACAGGCTAGCAGATTAACATTTTTTCTCAATTAAAAAAAAATCTTTAAATAATTTCCCAGCAGGATTTGCCATGCCAGTAACTGCAGCTTCTTAGAATTGCTCTTTTAATTAAATAAACAGATAAACATAAAACACGTTTAGGCATCTTCAATATAACTGCAATATGTTTAGTGCTCCCACCATGATCATACAGCTGAGAACAGTCAGGACAGAAGCCCTTATCGTGGTTCCACTCCGTGTCCCAGCTCTTCCCAGGAGTCACGCCACAACTCTTACACCTGATGCACGTCATACAGACCTGTGGAGAAAACACAACCAGCACAAAACAGGTCATCGGATGTTCACTGGGTGTTTAATGAAAAGAAAAAGTATTCAAATGGTTTTCTTTATTTTTATTTCTTAATTTTAAATATTTCCCCACGGTATCCATATGAAACCTTGATTTAGACTAGATTTAAAAAAAAAAACCATATAAATCATGTATCTGATCAATTTCATATAAGCCTGCTACTCGGTCTGTGAGCTTTCTAAACGAATTATAGTTCATATACTATAAGGACCCTGTAATTGATGCCAGGTCATACAGAAAAATCTGGGGTTTACTCACCCATGGCCTCTTGCGCTTGCTGGGCTTGGGATAGTTTGGCCCAAGACAGGCAGGATGATAACAGTTCTGGCATCGTTCACACTCGAGCAGAGGCTATTTGGAGACATAAACAAAGGTTTACAAACACTAACATGATGCCAGGCATATGCAGAAGTGAAAATGAGTTCAGGCCCAAAACTTTATAACAAAAGGTTCCTCATTCAATATTAAAACTGATGGTAAATTTGTGAAAGTTCAACCAACTTTAGAATGTCTGTTCTTGCGACCGCATACACGGCAGAACTTGCAGCGGCGACAGCACCAGTTCTCCTTATTCTCCTTCACCGGGCGCTCTGACGGCTCCAAGCAGAAGTAATGGAAAGGTTCGCAACACACTTGACAGAACAACATCTGGAGCAGATAAACAATGTTCTTTGGCAATGTTTTCATTTCTGTCCAATATTTAATAGACTTTAAAATGTATGTCAAAAACACACAACACTCACAGTCTGTGGAATTTAATTTTTAGAAATAATATAAATATCAACAGTACTTATTGATTCTTTTTGGGCACACAGATATGTGCAACTGTCGATTATCTATAATCTCAGTCCATACCTCATGCTGTCCTTTGCTGGCACAAAGCAGACACACAGACGAAGGCATCAGAGGCACAGAGGTTAGGATGCTCAATCCACCGGTCGACCAAACATTCTGCAAGTTGCAGTCCTCCTGTAGAGGAAAGGACAGGGACAGGAATGCACCATATTTAACTGTATTTTTGGACGGCCCAAATTAGGGTCTTGTTAAATTCAGAAGCACACAAAATAAACAAACAAACAAACAAACAAACAAATAGTACAATAAATGTGTAAGATAAGATCTCAGGACACAATCAGGTAACAAGTGAAAAAGGTTACATATCTAAACATCTTAATTATATCTGTCATTTTGCCACCCATGGTGTCACTTGTATTTTTTTGAATAAGCAATTAAACCTATTACATTATTATGATTATATTATGATTATTCAATGCATTTTAAAGCATGTTGTAATAATCATTCTAATACACAGAACTGCATTACAAAACTGAGTGATTTTATAACTATACAACAGCTTGACTTTTGATCAATGTTTACAAAAGCACACAAAACTGTTCAAACTTGAAACGAATACATAGTTAGCCTGTGTGCTTATGTTTTCCATCCTACCTTAAAGTCGACACAGATCTTGTATGTAGGCTCAGAGGGTTCACTTGCTCTCTCTGAAAAACCGTTAGCCAGCGCTGCCAGAACACTGGGTGGTGTTTGCTCCTGAGGACTCTATAAAAAAAATGTTTATATTGATTGTGTGTTACATCATCTAGTCATGCAAACAAAATGTCTAATGTTTTATCAGAAAAATTACAGAATAATAAATAATAATGCTAAAAACAGGACATATCCTAGTACACCAAGAATGAACCCCAAGCATGGTCTGCTTCACCAACTCCACTGTTGTTATGGAAATGTGATTGTGGATACCAAGCTTTGATTTACAATGTGCAAACATCCTAAGACCTGATTTTGTGTGAAAGTGATGTAAAACTAGGAGTATTCCTACTGAAATTTGGGGGCAGTCGTGGCCTAATGGTTAGAGAGTCTGATTCGTAACCCAAAGGTTGTGGGGTTCGAGTCTTGGGCCGGCCACGACTGAGGTGCCCTTGAGCAAGGTAACTGCTCCCCGGGCGCCGCAGCATAAAAATGGCTGCTCACTGCTCCGGGTGTGTGTTCACTGCTGTGTGTGTGTTCACTGCTGTGTGTGTGTTCACTGCTGTGTGTGTGTTCACTGCTGTGTGTGTGTTCACTGCTGTGTGTGTGTTCACTGCTGTGTGTGTGTTCACTGCTGTGTGTGTGTTCACTGCTGTGTGTGTGTTCACTTCAGATGGGTTAAATGCAGAGAACAAATTCTGAGTATGAGCCACCGTACTTAGCGTATGTCACGTCACTTTCACTTTCAAATATGTAAAATACAGGTTGGTGTTTTAGTAAATAGATCTGAAAACCTCTTTAGAAACAGCAATTGTGGAGGCAAATTATTATGAAAAACAGGTACTCTATTTGTGGAAGTCCACATCTGTTAGCAAAGATCACTATTCCCAGCATGTTCTCATCTTCACTGCCACCAGTATGTAAATAGAGACTGTTAAAAGGATTTTGTTCAGATGCCCCTCATTAACACAACAGACTGTTCAATTCTGAACAGTTCCGATACAGTTCTCGCAGCCATCAGCACTATGCTTAATGTGCAATAACGTGGATCTCGTGAATTTCAGTTTTGCTTTGACTCGCAAGTCTGAACTCGCTAAATCTAAGAACAAATAGCAGACTAATCGAATAGGTCAAATGTGGACTTAGACTTTTGAATTGTATTGTAAATGAACGAGTTCCACAGCTGATTTACCTTCTCAGGTTTCCGCCTGATAGGTGGAACTCTGTTAAATCCATGTCTGCGATGTCGTATCCCGTCTTCAAGGCCATCACCGACAAAGTCGTCTAATGACACAAAGTCTGTGAATAAGACACACACACACACACAAAAAAAACAATAACAATTTAGACAGACCATCAACATAACCATAAAAAAGACAAAGTAAAACAATAATAAATAAAATGCACATAAATAGACCACAGAGGCAGCTGGTCACAGTGCCATTAATGGGTGACAATGCCAAGGCTCACACAGTCTGCATTGCTATGCCAACAGTGCTGCTCAGAACACTACACAATGCAAGCCAGAGAGTTGTACACGCACCACAAAAGCCACGCGCACTGGGATTACCAAAATGTGAACAAAACAGCAGAAACCAAGTCAACCTTCGACTGATTAACATCAATCTGACTAATCAGCAGAGAACAAGAAAACAACACAGCCACAAAATTTTATCGCATAACCTCAAGCATAAATGTAAAAACAAGTGGATGCAAATATGGCTTTAAACCTCCTTCTAAAATGCCTTCATGCGTTTACCGTTGTTGCGTGGTCCAGGTGCTCTCCTCCGGGCTGGTGAGGTGGAGTGTGGTGTCCTGTTCATGTCTGGGTCGAGGTCAGAGTCATATTCCAGCAAATCGCAGTAGTAGCGTGGTTTAACAGTGCGCTTGGGTTGTTTTCGTAATGACGGGCTCTGACCGTCTCCTCCTACAGAAGTTGCCTCTGTCCCTTCACAGTCCTCATTACTTGAGTGACCAGCACTGACTAATGAGCGACGCCTCTTCATTTGTCCTGCACACACACATACAGCACACACACAGAGAAAGAGAGAGACAGACAGAGAGAGAGAGAGAGAGAGAGAGAGAGAGTTAGGAATTAATTTGTGAGATTATTTACAGCTCTCTTGTGACTTTTTGTTAAATTTACATTTCCCAAAGCAACAATAGTCAATACATAGTAGTCATGATGTGATGCTGAAATGTTTCCAAAACTGAACCACAGAAAGAACTTCATTTTCACATGTATTTTTTAAAATGAAATGCCAGACAAGTAAATGACTTGTAAAGACTCTTGAAAAAATATGAACTCAGTTAGTAAACTGCACAAGAACCAACCTTTATAGAGCTTGCCACATAGTCTCATAGCCTTCCTTTCTTCAACCTCATCACATCTCTTAAACCTTTAAGACAAAAGTATCGAGTTGAGCAATTTAATAATGCAGAATATATATTTAGTTATGTAGTTGTATGTTGTTCATTGTTGCAGTATGCTAGGATGCATGATACAAGTGTATACACTGGCTTTTCCTAGATGTTTATATTGATGTATGATAAAAGGTATTAAACTAAAAGAAGCCGATGCATTTGACTGCAATGAACACTTACACGCAGCACTGTCTTTTGGTGTTAGGGCCACCAAATTTGGGCTTGTCTAGGCAGTTAATGCACTTTCCACAGTCCTCTTCATGGAGACAGCCTTTACACTGGCCACATCGGCGTGCGTGTGCTCGGGCTTTGCGGAACTTGGGCGTCCTCTGCTCTTGCACTACGGGGCTGTCTGGGTCAGAATGTGACTCCACATCTGTAAATGTAGCACAGTACATAATTACTTATCAGGACAGAACAGACAGACTCTAACCATCTGAAAATAAATGAGCTTTTAGAACTAGAGCTACAAACAAACTACAGCTGTTACAACACGGGCTATAAAACAGTTTTTGTAAATGACTTACTGACATGTTGCAGTTAAATATATGGTGAACTGCGAACATTTCTTCCATTTTAACTGTACTGTTACCTTTAGTAGCAGGTGATGGAGAAATGCCTGATCTTTCATGTAGTGGAAGAGCGCTTAGTCTGGGGATATCGTCCGGGATGATGGCACGAGGCTGCCCCAGAACCACAGCTGCTGCTCGGCAAACATGCTTGATGCGTGGACCTCCTCTGGCTGGCTCCTAATAGACAAAAACATAGACAAGCTGAGAAACAGGGATGTGGGGTTAAGTCCTATGAGCATATTTTAGAGTGCCAC
Organism: Tachysurus fulvidraco; assembly: GCF_022655615.1. Classification (NCBI taxonomy): domain Eukaryota; kingdom Metazoa; phylum Chordata; class Actinopteri; order Siluriformes; family Bagridae; genus Tachysurus; species Tachysurus fulvidraco. The sequence goes on along the minus strand of NC_062528.1, from coordinate 15,936,211 downwards.
AGCTTCATTCACTGTTCAGCGACATGAGGATCGCAGCATTACCTGCTCAGTAGAGGCAACGGTCTTGTCGGGACAGGAATCATTCAGCTGTTTAATCGGTTTTCGAATATGCCTCTTCCCAGCTGTGATTCGGCCTTCAGACAGGAGCTGTAAAGTCAAAGTATGAGTAATCTTTAAGTCAAACGTAAGTGCATGTGTGCTTGCACACACAACAAATAAATGCCATAGGTCTGGAGTTTAAATGTCATGACTTTTTTTTTTGATAGTGTTACAGTGAGTACATAGTTTTGCCTGAAACTTACTGATCACATGTGAATTCATAGCCATCACGATGACAGAGAAGACATGAAAATGCTTTATTACAGACCAGAACGTCATTGATTAAAAAGTTTAACTAGCATAATTCTTCTCCTGAATCTAATGTTGCGAGAGTTTGAATCACATGTCTGAACTCATGTATGCAAAAGAGTGCAGATAGAGAATTCCCGACTTCCACCCTCCCTGGTTAATGTAATGAGGTGAACTAGCTAGTAGGTGGGAAATGGCAATGATTAAAATGAATGAAAATAATCAGGTTTTTTAAAAAAAAGTCCTGTGTCCACTAGCATCTGCTGGTACAAAAACTAAAAGGTTTTAAAAAATTTTATTCATACCCCTGATGACTTGAGATGTTTCTGCTGATCAATCTTGATAAGCTGAACCTTGGCCTTCTTCAGGAGGTTGAACATGCGCTTGTTGGCCCCAGAGAGGTGAGGACGCTGAACAGTACTTTTCTCCCTTGACTCAATGACGTCCTTACTCTTTTGAGCAAAGCCTCGTTCTGACTTCTGATCTCTTGATTCAGCTCGAAACATGTTCTCAATGTCTAATAATAAAAAGATCAAAGACCCATAAGTTACTGAAAGATTTGTTTGTATGAAAATGCTATACTCTCTCATCTTTCCTGAATATAAATGCATTATATAATTATATAAACAATATTTTATATATACACACGCATACATACACAGACATAAAAGCCTTACCCATGGATTTCTTAGGAAGTGAAATGTCTGTATGGATGGAGAATTCATCTTGCATGTCATCCACCTGCTCGTCCTGATGTTGTCCCAAAAACTTGTTGCTAAGGGCCCGTACACAGATGGATACTTTACGAACAACTCCTGGACTGTCAAGATCCTCAATCTTGAGTTTAGCCTTTTCAGTCTTAACATCAGAAAGAGACTTAATTAAACTGGTTTCGTTCTCCAACTCCACCTTTGGTACCTCAGCAGGGGGTAAAACAGTTTTCACTGTGTCAGCTGATGGGAGCTTTTTCAGTTTTTTCTTGGTGGAACCAAAGTTTAGTTCATCCTTGAGTTTCTTATAGAGCTTTAGGTGCGATTGTGGTTTCTTGAATTTCATGCTCGGTTTCTTTTTCTGAGGTGGATCTATTAGTGAATCAAACGAGAAATCTTCGGCAGACAAGAAGGCCTCGTACTCCTTTTCAAGATCTTGGTCAAAGTTGTAGATCTCTGCACCTGCAGCCTGCCAATTAAAACCTGGGTCTCTGAGTAGTGATTTCCTCTTGCTGGGGAACTTTTCTTCACCTAGGTTGTCCAAGTCATTTACTGGCTCCAGCTTAGATTCTTCAGCAGAAGACAAATCAAGATCTAACTGAGCTTCGGGTAGTTCAGACAGAAGATCTTCCTCGTCCTGTGATAGAACAGAGGAATGCTCATCTCTCTCTTCGCCATCATCTTGTTTCTTTGATTTTGGATTCAACCCCAACTGGTGTCCTTTCTTCTGCGCATTCCTCCGAGGCAGATCTGACATGTCAGCATCATCCATAAATCTCTTTGGTGTTTTTATTACCCGTGAAGACCGGGCACTGACAACAGGCATTATAAAATGCTTAATGTTTTTAACACATTTCGTTTTACCAGGTTGGACTTCAACAGAATCGGAGTCAGATTTTTCATGAACAGCAGCTTTTTCTTGTTCCTCATTTCTATGAACACAAAGCTCACGCTCCACTTGCAGTGCAAAAAGCTTTGCTCTCCTTTTTTTGTCTTCAAGAGTGTAAGGAAGACTTGATGAAACGTGCCTGTTTCTGTACTTCGTTTTCAGTATGCCAACTAGCTTGGACCGTGCTGGCTCAGACGTTACAACTGCTGGGCAACCATCAGACCCTTCTTCTGTTAACTGTCTTTGGGGCAACCTTTTTCTTCGAGCTTTTAACCGATGCCCTATGAAAGATCTGCGTCTTTTCTTGCTTTGCTTGATTGGTTTCTGAACATGACAAGGAGGATCTGCTTGAAAAGTGAGGGGCATTTGTGGATCTAAAATCAAGACTTCAGTTGATGGCTCCTTCTGAGTCTTAACCTCGGGTGGTGTTTCAGTTGCTGGTTGAGGTGGAAGTGCAGCACAATCGACACTTGTGGGTTTAGTTACCCCAGACATTGGTGCTGCAAATCTTGAGAGAGAGACTTTTGCTTGACCAGAATCCTGAACAGAGCACTTCCTTGGGTTAGGCTTTTCATGTAATTCTGGTAACTCCCCTAACTTGGGTTCAGCTTCAGTGACTGGAGCTTCCGCCTCAGAGGCCGGAGCTTCCGCCTCAGAGGCCGGAGCTTCCGCCTCAGAGGCCGGAGCTTCCGCCTCAGGGCCCGGAGCTTCCGCCTCAGGGCCCGGAGCTTCCGCCTCAGGGCCCGGAGCTTCCGCCTCAGAGGCCGGAGCTTCCGCCTCAGAGGCCGGAGCTTCCGCCTCAGAGGCCGGAGCTTCCGCCTCAGAGGCCGGAGCTTCCGCCTCAGTGGCCGGAGCTTCCACCACTGCAGCTTCCACCACCGTCTCAGTGACAGAACTCTCAGTATCAGCAATCATTTTAGAATTGGGGTCATTAGCAGAAGGAACACTCTTAGATTTCCTCTTGCAAGTTGTCCAAGGTTTATGCCTTACACGCTTCTTTCGAGGAGAGTTGAGACTCAATCTATGCCTAGCCTTAGGTATGAGTGGAGGAGCTTTAGTTTCTACCTGGTTCTCTATTTCTGCAGAAGTCTGACAACCAGGTTCATTCAAAAGCTCTGTCGGTTTAGGTGTAGTTGTGGCTTGCTGGACTGAAAAAGACTGTTTTAATCTGTCGTGTTTTCCTGGTGAGGAAACAACCTTTTTCTGTAGGGTAGGAACAAAATCCTTACCCGTCAGCTCTTCATCCATCTCTATGGCAGCCTCTGGAAGCATTTCTTTTACAACCTCAACTGCACCAGACACCTGGGGCTCCTCCCCACCTTTTCTTAAGGTCGCCTCATCTTCATTTCTCAAACTTGTCCCAGCAGTCATTCCTGAGCTCCCCTCACTGCAATTTCTTGACTCTCTCTCATTGTTATCCTTTCTTGAGGTCTCCTTCTCACATTTTTCAGAGGTCACCCCAGCCTTTCTTGAGATCTCATCATCTTTCTCTATGATGTCTGTGTTTTCTAAGCCGCAGGTAACATTAACAGTTTTTAACAATTCCTTACTTTCTGGCTCTTGCAGAGTGTTAATCTCTGAAGTGTCAGCTGGACTAGATGTAGGTTCTGCTGAAACATCTAGGTCTTTTGCACATTTTGAGGGACATTTTGTCTCGTTGCTAAGGCTTTCTGGTGCTTTGCTTAGATTTTCTTGGGTTGGTGGACTAACAGTTTTGCTTTTGCACTTTACCAGTGTTAAGGTCCAAATAAACTTGCTGCATTTCTTACGAAACCTGGCTTTCGGGTTTCGTATTCGTGTCAGTTTTAAGCCTGGGATTCCCACAAAGTTGTTCTCTATGGAGTCTCCTGTCGGTTGCTGAGACAAAGCATCAAAGTTCTCTGCACTCTTTTCTGCAATTTTGTCTTTCCGATTTCTCTTCTTCCGTTTTTTCTTTTTCTTCCTAGAAGGTGGTTTAGGCTCCCCGACTGTTGACACCTCTAAAATCGACTCCGACAACGTAGCCTCATCTTTGTGGTCTCCGGATTGCTCAACGTGGCTTGAGTCTAATCTGTTCCGTCTCCGAATCACCAGCTTTTTAACTTCTGTGCTTTCTTCTGACACGCTGTCTGTTGGTTCTGTCTTCTTTGCACCAGTGTTTAGCTCTACAGCGTCACCACATGATGTTGAACGAGTCTTGCGGGTTGGCTTCCTCAACTTTTCCTCTACTTTTCGGTCATCAACCTTTGCATCTGGCACACTCTGCGGAATGGATGCGGATCGCCCTCGCCTTCGCGTAATGACCTCTTCCTTCACCTCAGTTGAACTACTTTCTGGGGCTTTTGCACCTCTCTTTAATTTCACTTGTGCAGATGAGACTATGGCACATTGATTTTCCTTAGTTTTAGACTGCTGGGATGCATCTACCTTAACTCTCCTCTTAGTCACTAACTTGATAGTGATCCTTGGAGCAGATGAAGCATCGTCTTTCACAGAGCCTCTTTTTCGTCTTCGTTTTGTTAGCTTAACTGAGCTAGAAATAGCATCTTCAGTCAAAACATCATTACAAGACTCTGCTTTGCTGTGAAGCTCCTGTACAGATCCAGAATCAATCGGAGGTGCTTGACCCTTCTCTACAGCTGGGGCTGTTGCAGAAGCTGGTCTCCGACGCACTCTTTTTGACGAATTTGTTGATGCCCGATTACCTGGGAGAACAAAATAAGATTTAAAATAGAGAAATTTCTGTCATTTGAGCTTCTAGATGAGGATGAAATTATGACAAATGTAATAGAAAAATCAGCTGAAAATCTCAGGTGTGAGATTCAATTTAATACATCTGTGCCCATAATAATAATAATAATAATAATGATAATAAATCATTTTTACAAATTAAGACACTAAGAACCCTCAAACACCCTGCAAAAATAAATAACACATTAACAGGGTTTCCATTTATACTTAAAAGCAAAATAAAGTACCGGGTAAGCTTTTAAGATTATCTTCATTATCTTATCAAGGGTGCAGGCTGTGTGTTTAATATTTTACTTACGTTTGCGACGATTTCTTCTGGACTGTTCAAGAACAAAGTTACTTTCATTTTCAGCCTCAAAACCTTTAAATTCAGATCCCTGAAAGAACAAAGGTAGAGGTTAGAAATATTTCTCATGTATTATGCCTGTGTTAAATTTTTCTGAATACATCTTGTTAACTATTTTAGTGACATACACCAGGTGCCAACCACCGTATAGTGCAGGGGTCGGCAACCCGCGGCTCCGGAGCCGCAGCAAGTGGCTCTTTCATTCCTCTGCTGCGGCTCCCCGTAGATTTGGAAAATAAACATTTAATTTAATTTTTTTATTTTTGTTAGTTAGTTTTTAAAAAAAATGTAATTCTAAATTCTAAGATCATGATGCTCTTGTAACATTAAAATAAACCGTGTTTAATTATTTTTTTTTTTGGTCGCTCAAAATATGCGTCATACCTGCCGCATTTTTGGTTTGCTGCAGCCGGCAAGTAAATTTTTTATGTCATGCAGGGCGTTCAAGTGTCACGCATTGAGAGTGACAGTCACGCATTTGGGTCTTTTCTCCCGCCGCGCATCATATTCTCACGCAGAAAAAACTTTTTGACTATCATATATTTAATAAGCCGCAGCGCCCAAAATGTATCAGTCCTCACTGCTGTCTCTTCTGTGGAACTGGGCAGGAATCAAGGAGTTCTTAGTCGAGCCTGACAATTATCAGCCAATCAAAAAAGAGGCTACACAATAGCCAATCAGAAAATAGCACTATCGGGGAAAGATTTAACGCAACATCCAATGAAAAAAAGCGAGGGGTTGGAGAGGTCATGCTTGCCTGTCTTCAAAACTTGAGAGCCCTGGGCATGAATACGAAGGACTCAATTATATCTTAAACATTTTATTTGAAAGTAACCTTCAACGCAGCGTCTTTTTTCTTAAGGTTAGTTCAAACTGTTCAAAATATTTTTGTTTGCCTGCAGAAATAAAATTGCGTTTAAATCGGTAGCAGTTAATTGATTTCATAAATGCAACACACAACAGTTTTTTCTATACTTTCCATAAAGGTAAAAAACGATATATGCAGTGTTATCTTCATTTTAGAGGTCAAAAGGGTTTTGTGGCTCCCTGTGTTTATTTTCTGTGGGAAACGGGTCCAAGTGGCTCTTTGAGTGTTTAAGGTTGCCGACCCCTGGTATAGTGTTTGATCACACATGTGTGACTATCACATGTATTGTGATATATATATCACTATGTATCTTTCTTCCGATCAATACTAAAAAAAAAAGTATTTTGGGAAGTGAGAAGTTTTCAGCACAGCACTGACATTATAATGCGTTATAAGTGAGTTACGCACAGCAGTGTTTTTAACTTTAAACTTAATGCCCTTTCTTTTATCCTACAAGGTGCAGCAACCCAGAAAGACTGACATGCCTGTCATTTTTTTTTAACACCAGACTGTTTACTGCAACCCAGCCGTAAAACTGAGGCGTGTCTGATACACGTCGATACATGTGTAGTGTAACATATACTACAATGATAGTGGCAACTGTACTGAGAAGTGATTTCCATTAACAGACAGGAACTGAGAGACACACACTGCACAGATGGATGCCTGACAATCGGAAGCTTGTATGTGGCTGATATATGCTTACAGAAGGAAAATGTGTGACCTTAATTTTAACAATTCTGCATCTTTAAAGTCTGAGCATCAAAAAACAGGAAGTGCATGTGGCTGCTGATCATAAGGCCATACGTAGGGGTGTAAGGATACACTCCAGTCATGAACTGATTTGGAGAATTTGAAATTTCATTGAAGACAGTTCTTAAATCAGCTAAAATGTACGACTTCTGATGCCTTGCTCTAAACAGTGCAGGGCTGCTGTGGTTTGAACGCTGAAGAAGAGCTCTTATTAATGGCTATAATGTGGCCGTGTAACTATATAACTTGTAATGTGTGACACACGTTGGTGATTTGATCTGGAGTTATCAGTCACTTCACAAGTGCAGATGCATGCTCTTTAAAGATTTTTAACTCAACGAGATGTGCAGATTGAGACCTCTGCTTTTCAAACTGTGCAACTGAATCAGATGTATAACTACTCAAATGCTCATTTCCATCATGCACCCTGTGTCATTTCACTCTTAACCACAAGTTCAAATGTACGCATCACCAAGCTGCCATTTAAGGGTTAAGAGTCTTGCTCAAAGACCCTAAACTGTTCAGGTGTCAAGTGTAAGTCATGCTGAATAAAAGTATCAGCCAAATGCAAGTGGATTAGCCCTTACTCTGAATTACTAAACATGCTTTATGTCCAAGTTACGAGACAAAATACAAATTAGAGAACCAGTCAAACATTTCTGCATAAACACACAAAATGGAAAATGCTATCGAAGCATTGCTATCAAAGTAAATGCTATCAAAGAACGTAAATAAAATACAGATTATGAAAGCCTCATCTGAACCTTCCTTAAATTCATCCATTGACAAAATAGGACAGATGCTCAGTATGATTTTGGTGCATGGCATTTCTGCTCATTGCATTTCTGCTCATGCACCTGAATCAAAAGTTGATATTTTACCCTTTGGTGTGACTGAAGGAAACAACCCGAAAGTACTGTGAATTTTGGGTTGTGGTTAGTAATTTTTTTTGGTAGATCTGAGATGCTAAACTGTGCCAAAGGGCAGTACCAATAGCAATAATAAAACAAGATGCATTTAGTCTAACTAAAACAAAATAAACACTGGATGCATCACACACATTTTGGATTGTTTACCATTTTCCATCCCCCTTTTTTCCTGACCAACAAATGAAACCATGCTGCTAACACATCTGCAAGGCTAAATAATGTAATCATGTAGAAAGTCACCATGGTTACTAAAATGACAGCTCAGTATCAGGTAGTGGATGATACTCAAAACTCTGTTGTATCAAAAATTAAACAAAAGGTGCGTCAGTATATTTAATATTTCCCCAAGTTTAAAGCCTAATTTAAAAATATTGTTCTTTTTAAACTGTTTTCTGTCATGAGCCTTATGTTTACATTTTGCACCTAGCAGCCACATCATACTGACATATAAATAAAAAATGCAAAGCCATGACATGGTTTTTGTCATAGGAAATTTTGATAATCAGCACCAGTTCGCAACTGTCATCTCCGCCTTTATTTACATCAATCACCTGCTGCAAGATATGACTGACATTTTGTTAGATGCATGTACTGTAACCAGCAGCATTTTGACAGCCCAGACAGAGCTTGACAAAACTAAAATATTATTCTGAGTGGATACGGTTCCTGGAAATAATGCAAATACTAATACTAGTAATGGTATAATAGTAATGTAGCTGGAGGATGCCTGGAACGATTATGGTTGATTTGTACAGGATAAGTGATGACTGGGTAACTCAGAGAGATGAGTGTGTCATTATGATGTACGCATGGCTGTTGCACTATAAAGTTCATGTACACCACACACACATAATACAAATAAGTATAAATCGCCTGTGATCACATGACCATAACATGCATGCACGCTATACCCGTACTAGTAACTCATACTTAAAATTCCCAGAAGCAACTCTTCTTTGACAGGTCCTTTGAAAAGCTGCCTGTATTGTACTGTTCTACATTTTAATTTAGGAGGATTTGTGCAGATGATAGAAACAACGTCCAAGGGCGAGTTATGACTGAAAAAAAAATAATCTACAAATCTCTTTTCCCAAAGGGCATAATGCAATCTTTACCAAACATATGATTATATAAGTAGTTATGTACATTATTATAGTATTGTTATAGTAAACTACACCGGAATCGTTCCATGTGATGAGAGATTTGGATGAATCTAAAATCCCTGAGATACTGAAATGATTCGAAATGATTCAAAATGATTCACAATGACCCCCCCCCCCCATCCCATGCATTTAAGATGTTAACAAAAAACATGAGAGCATCGTCCACTTAACTCTAATGCAGAATCTGTTTATGTTTTACTACGGATATTGTTCTGCAGTGCTGCTTCTCACCCACGTCTGTGTGCGTATGTATGTATGTGAGTGAGCTGTAGTGAGTGAGCTGTTACTGAACCCACATCAACTTCCTCAACAACACAGGAGGAGGCTGAACATTAGATATGAAACGATGAATTTATAAAGCGGTCTACAAATCAGTCATATGGGCCTTAGTACACACACACACACACACACACACACACACACACACACACACACACACACACACACAGACACACAGAGGTCTAGTGGCGTTAGCTTTTATGCTACAGTAGCTCACCCCCTCCCCCTCCGCGACACACACACAGTTGTGAGCGCAGTAACATTGTTTCTAAACACAGTGCAAAATGTAGAGTTATGTTCCTAAGATCACACACACACCTTTACTTCTATTCTAACTTTACTTCTATTCCATTCTACTGTATGTTCTGTAGCCGTTAAACGAAAGCGGGCAGCTAATCACTTTAGCTTTCAGCTCCGTTCATGTCCATTTTGTTTCATTGATGCTAACAAGCTTTTCTCCAGCTGAACTTCAGCTCCGTGTTTGTTAGCAGGCCCGAGATCCTTTGGGTATCATTTGCATTTACAAGAATAAATGTGGCTACTGACCTGTTCGCTTCCACTGGAGCTGTAGCCGGCCTCCCCCAGGCTCTTGTAGCTCGCCTGGATCCCTAGCAGGCGCAGGTGAGACGGATCGTCAGCGCACGCAAGCGCCAGGCAGCCTGCGGGCCTCGGGCCTCCGCCGCCAGTGTCGTCCTGCTCCGTGCCCGAGCGACCGAGCTGCCACCGCTTCTCCGAGCGCAGGCGGCTCCGCGACGACCAGGGCCGCCCGGGAAAGCGCCCCCGCGCCGCGGCCACGCCACCTGCCGCACCACCAGCAGCCGCGGCCGCCGAGCCGCAACCCGCCGCCGCTGCCATCGTTAGCTTTAACAACACCGAATTACAGACTAGCTCCGAGTTCAGGGGAGAGGGAAAGCGCCTGATTGGGAGGGGGAGGCAGCAAGGCATTCTGGGAAATGAAGGCGCACACAATCTAGGGTAATAAAAAAACATAACGCTAAATTAGATTATATACAGTTTAGTTTATATATAAATTATATATAAAATAAAACAGCAATAATCTGTAAAAACAGATTCCTTTTCATTAATGAGTTGTCTCGTTTTAACGATAATGTATAAATCATGTCATAAATATGTAATAATATGTAATAAAATAAAAACATATTTTATTGGATGTATGTTATTATCATCTAAATATTTAATAGTGTTTTTTGTGTGTTGTTAAACATCATGTGTACCGGACACTGTAGTCTCTGATTTGTAAATTAATTAAAGCTACATTTATTTGAACTCACACACACACACACACACACACACACACACACACACACACACACACACACACACACACACACACACACACACACACACATTGTGTCACACTGTGAAAAACACTGTCTTTGACGTTCTACTACGTTGCTTCTCTTAAAACTACATTTCCCACAATTCAAACCAGTATCCGTCATCACGTGACACTCTTAATGCGGAAGCGGATGTTAGTTCTTTTTTCGCATCAAAAGCCATTTTCGACTTCAAACTTGCGTTTTGTGATTAACTCCTTACAGATTTGTGCTTCTAACAAAGGTATTCATTTTTTTAAACCACAAGCTACAGCTTCAGTTTTCACACCGCAGTTTAATATCTTAAAAAACGCTGTTTTAGCAAAAATGCTACCGTTAGCTAGCATGTTATTAGCTCTTATTTGGCTAAACTGTTGTGTTTCATACAAAAGGCGTTAATTACAAAAACTTTAAACACAGAGATTAACACATTTTATAGTTACACTGCGTGTAGCACACAACACGTATATCATTATCGTATTTTTTCCAGTTATACTTTGAATATTTTGACCACATATGTGTTAATGTTGATTTTTTTTTAGGCCTTATGTTAGTGAGTGTATTTGTGTTGTTCTGCTGTGCGCCACAAGGGGGCAGCATCTTCACAGTGCTGCTGAGAATATTTAACCTAATGTCTTATTCCAGGCTGATATATTTAATATTCATAATGTTTTGCAGAAACCATGAACTTGGAGCGCGTTTCTAACGAGGAGAAACTGAATCTTTGCAGAAAATATTATTTGGGTATGTCCTTGTCACAACATTCCTTGAATGAATGTCATTTATTTGTTTGTTTTCATTTTTATGGAAGAGTTCAACAGGTGGGTCTGGAAATGTTTTCTGCAAACAGCATAATAAACAGTCCGTGTATAAACATTTCCTTATTTGACATGGTAGGAAGTCATGCTAAGAAAAACAACACTTTCTGTCATTGTATAGAGTACTGACTTTATATTTATCACGTTTGTCCTTCGTATGCATTTATCATCTTAAGATCTAAAGCGGTTACTGGCACAAACAGTTTACAGCCAAAGGTTTGTTGACATGTGACGATCCAACACGATGTTTACTTACTGAACCTCCAGTTCTGGATTTAGTCTCCCTTTACTACTATAATATCCTCCATCCTTTTGAGAAGGCCTCTCTCTAGGTTTTGGAGTGTGGATGTGGGGATTTATGTTAATGGGTGTCCAAATACATTTTGCTGTATAGAATGATTTCTATTTCGATCAAACTGATTCACAGGCCTTTAATTCCGGCTGTCGCTTTGTCAGAAATGCTGTCCGTCATCAGAATATTTTTATTCTTTAAAAAAAATAAATAAAGGGAAAAAATGGAATTTGGTGTATGCAAATGCAGATCGTACAACCCATTAACATTTTAATTCTGATATAATTAAAGAATAAAGCATTGTAGGGTTTGGTACCTGTCCTTAAAATTATATATGTCTGTGTGGTTGTACGATTTAGTAAAAGCACCTTTGAATCTGATGTACATTAGAAGTGTGTAAGTGACCTGTTTGTTGCACGTGTGTGATATTAACTTTTGTATATTGTATGTATATTCAATATGATATATATGCATCATATACTTGTTAGTATCTAACATCCACATGCTACTGACATATTTATAGTAAACAAGCAAACGAAAACTTTCTTTTTTTATTCTTGTCTACTTTAGGTGGCTTTGCCTTCCTCCCTTTCCTTTGGCTGGTGAATGTTGTGTGGTTTTTTAAAGAGGCCTTTGTAAAACCCGCCTACACAGAACAACCACAGATCAAAATCTGTGAGTAAAACATCAAGCAGCTCTTCACACTTCTTAAAGATGATGAGACATTACAGAACCACAAGCTTGTCATATTCTGAGTTGTGTTTCAATCCTTGTTTCTGCTGTAAAAGAATTGTTAGGAATTGATTCCAAATATAGATGTGTGACAAAAATGTATAAAGCTTCCATTTATATATTGCCTGTTTACACAGGCTCTGTTTTAATGTATCTCAAAGTTAAGCTAACTCAACTGTGACAAAGTGCTCATGATAGAAATTTGATTAATAATTTAACACTCATGCTAAAATTTACTTTATGAGCTTAATTACACATTTAAATCTACAAGCTATGATAAAAATAAAGGCTTGTGTGGTATTTGATCACACAGACATCCTATATTTGTTGTTCTGTAATTAATGACATGAGATGTTTTGTCATTAACAACAATGTTCTTTATACAGATGTGAAGCGTTCAGCGCTGGGATTATTTCTGTGGGTGGCCGTGCTCACGACGTGGATCACCATATTCCAGCATTACCGAGCACGGTGGGGTGAAGTGGCTGATTATCTCTCCTTCACCATTCCTCTTGGCACACCATAAAGAGACACTTACCTACCTGTTAATTACTTCGAAGGCTTCTGGAGTTTTCTTTTTCTGTTTTTCTTTTCAATCTTTTAAACAGTGAGATAAACATATGTCATATTATTTTGACTTGTTGTGAAAGAATGAAAGCGAGACTGAGCAACGTGTTAAGAAGTGAGTGACAAACGCCAGTCGTACACACTCTTCCTCATTTACATAGACGATCATAATCTAATAATCTTATAATCCCAACAACAGGACTGACATACCAGACTCTCTAATATCCACAAATGAAGCCTCTCTGATGTGTAACCAGTCACTGGCGCCTGTTATGAAACCCTATCTCACGTTCAGGCAAATTCTAAGCCCCCTTCCTGCCGGGATCTAACTGGATGCTGTTTTTAGTAGCTTGCAGTCAGTGTTGACGGCAGGCAAAATATGTTTCCCTGCATCAGTACTTGGAATCCTTACAAATAAAAAAGATTGATGAGCTCTGAAGTCAGACATCTAAACCACGTTTTCCATAATATGACCAGCCAGTAATCATTATGTGACCGTTCATAATGTTCATGATCCTGAATAGAGTCAGTACAGTTTATAGTTAGGACACTCCTAATGTTGATTGTGCAATGTGATAATGTCAACGTAGTTACTTTCGTTCCTTTCTCAGAATGCTGGCCAAAACTGAATAATTGAAACATGTTTCTGACTCTCAGTGGACCACAGAGTTTTGTTTACTGGTCATGGCTATGAAAACCATTGTTGTTGATTAAAATAATCATCTTGTGTCTCTAAATCCATATACCTGTGTTTCTGGTAACAGACCTACGATGTTATGAATAAATTTTTGTTCTAATCAAATCCGTTTGGTTGCAGCAATATAATGAGGTTTGCAGACATGGACATTACTACAACATCAATGTTCCTCTAATAAACTACAAGGGAGTTCAAATATGCTTTTAAATGTCAGCATTTGTACCTTCCAGTTCCCTTTATATCACCTGCTCATATCAAGATATGAAGATTCCCTTAACTACAGGCAATATTCCAGTAATTATATAACCGGCACCAAGTAGCGGAAAGTTACAGACCTACAGAATTATTTCCCCTGTCTGGAGTCTCACGTATAACGGGAGATCTAAAGAGGAAGAACGGATGGGGGCATTTCCTGCTTGTCCATGTAGGAGGTTATGTACTTGTGGAACAGTACACTGTGTTGTTACCAATGCTTATAATTTATTTATAGTCCAGAGCTAAAGTCCAGGAAGGCAAAGTGGCCTGTTGTCACTTTGCACAGGTGTGTAATTAACTCTAACACTAATTCCTCCTAAAAAGTCCAGTACTCTCATGAACATATAACGACTATGTCTTCTGTTGGATTACTGATTTATCTTATAGGTTTATATAAAAAGTCAGGATATGAATCAAAGTCATAAACATTTTCCGCTTCTTTTTTTAATTGAGGATTTAAAGATCAATTTTCAATAAGCACATTTCCTTCATGTCTTTTTAGGATCCATAGAGTTATAAACATGAGTTGGGTACTGGGAATGCTTAAAATCCATAATAAAACCTACAAACATCATAAACCTGTTGCCAGATCAATCTGCTTACATAATCCCGACACATGACAGGCTACATAAGGGGTGCAATGTGGGAGAGAGTCACAGGGAGGAGAAGAGAGAGGAGTAAATTCTGTCTCTCCAGGACTCAGAATATTAGTAATATTAATAATAATTTCACAAAAGAGCAGCGATATTTAACAGGTAAGTTCAAAACGGATACATATTGAATGGAAAAGACATGAGTTTGTCTGAAGTCGCTCTATGAATAAAAAGGATTAAGAGGAATATCTGGCAGACGTGTTTGTGGAGGGATTGAGGGTTGGAGAGCTATTTAAAAAGGGGTCTCAATTTTACTGCGCGCAATAACCGGTGCGCTTTTATCACCAATTGCGCGCAGTGAAACGTTTTTAAATAGCTCGTAGAAAAAGGCTTTCGGTTTTCGATTTTTTTTAAGGGTTGAAGGATGGATTTCGACTTGCCTCCCACCATACCTGTGAGCGGGATCCCCTGGGAAAGAGTTCTGCCTCCCATGCTGCCTCGCCTCGGGAGCACTTTTGGATCTTACGCATGGACCCCAACTGAGCTGCTGATCCCGGTTAAAGAGCACACTGGAGCCGCACAGGTGGGAAAGGTGAACATGAATTAGGCTAACGACATGCCTTGTAGTTTGAAACCAAACCTCTCAGTTTGTATACTCTGAAGAAAAAGGTGCATGCATCCTACACTTTGGCTTTACACGTTCCCCTTTCTTTGTCTCGTGCCTCCAGCATTCCTGCCTCTGCCCTGTGCTTCATGGGTTTCCTTTAGTTTCCTCCCCCAGTCAAAAGACATGTATCGTTGGTATTGTAGGCTGTTTCGGCATCTATAAACTATCTGTATTGTGTGAGACTGTATGTGCTTTTGTGCCCTAGTGATGATCTGGAACCCTGTCCAGCGTGTTCCCTGCCTTGTAGACTCCAGGCTCCTTGGTACAGAAAATGGATGGATGAATGTTTCCCTTTCACTACATATTAAACATCTTTAGAACAACTGCTATGCCAAAGAAACCACCCAGAAATAACTTTTTCCCCTAATGAGTTCCCCTCTGTATACACAGGAAAAAAGGGTACTACATTGTACTGGTCCTTGTCTCTGTAAGGTACACATGTTGTACCCTTGTTACCTAGAAGTCTGCATATAGTGCACCTTTGAAAGTCTTACTCAAAAATGAATGATGGTAGATTTGATCTATGTTGTGTAAAGGACACTAATGGTAGAAAAGGTGTACTGTTGGTGCCTTCCTAAAAAGGAACAATTCAGAGCAATATTTTCAGAGACATATTACTGTTGGTATTAGTGGAGATGTAGAGTAACATGTAGGGATGTACTATTTTGCCATACACTAATTCCCACTCTTTTAGAAAAGTAGAACCGTTAAACGTGAGCTTTTGTTTTTAATGTTGGGACATCTGATATTATCAAGCCTTAAACAAGCTTAAAATGTATACAGAGCAAAAGCTACGATGTCTGGGGCATTTATCGTAAACCATTGAAGTCCATCACATCTTTATGTGCAGGTTGTTTGTGACCAAAACGGATTTACTGTGCAGCTTGATGTGAAACACTTCAGCCCTGAGGAGCTTATGGTCAAAGTCACAGGCAACTATGTCGTGGTAGAAGGAAAACACGAACAGAGAAAGGTCAGTTGTAACTCTCAAAATTGGTCAGCTTGGCTGTTCATCTTTTTTAGTGTAAAATTAGCCATGCATGGCTTAGAAAGCAAATCCTTACCTTTGTTAAACATGTGATATAATGTTACTTGGCTGTAGGATGGATCTGGATTAGTGACCCGGCAGTTTAACCGAAGGTACCGCATCCCAAACGAAGTGGACGGCATGAAACTGGAGTGTGCAGTGTCACCAGAGGGAATGCTTGTAATTTCTGCCCCTTTGCTGAAGACTGAAAATGCCAAATCATCTACACACCCTGGACCAGGAGTGTAAAGACACTCAACAGGTTTGGACAAAAGACAAGCAACAAGTTGGACCTTCTAATATTTATTTAATCTTGACCCAAGATGTTTCACTCTTAATAAGGATGAGCATAAGGAGAAACAGACCAGCTTTCCTCTTGCATGAAAGATAGTGGGTACTATTTCCAAATGCCAATTCCAAACATACTTGATACCAAGCCAAACAGCACATCATTAATCCTTTTTCTTTAGCATTTTAATAATGTTAAATGTCCAGGCATACTGAAAACACCTGATCTGAATTCAGAAACCAGCTCGACTTTTCCAGCATGTTCTAAACATTCTAAGATTGGTGTTGCACATATCAGATATTGTTATTGTGAGTTTATGACTGTACATATTCTTTAATAACTTTGTTTTGTAAGCGTTAAGTATGAGTTATAATATTCTATGAGCTAATTTATCTGCTGCATCATCATGAATTATTTTTCCAAAATGATTTATTTATATAGTGTAAACACATTCATATCCATTTGCAAACACAAAATAAATACACGATGTATTGGTTTGCAATAATAAACACGATTGTGTGCCTAAGTGCATCCTCAGTCTTTGTCAAATTTATCCAGCCTCCTGTCAACTTCACTGAAAAAAGAAAAACATATTTACATATTTAAATAACCACATAAATACATTTGAGTTGGCACAGAGGCCTAGATCTAACTCACAGTTTATGAAAATATTCATTACTATATAAGGGATCAAATATATTCTCACCAGAGTTGCTCTTTCACCCACTTTCTCTGCTGCCGCAGAACTAAAAGTAAGGGATCGTCTTCAAATTCCAGCCCATCCGACTCTGTATTAGAAAAAAAATATTGATTTTTCTAACAAACTCCGATAGCCATTGCTTTTAAAAATGGGGGGTAAAGTAGGGGTTGTGCTTCAAATGAAACACTTCATGGATGTATTGAATTCTATACATTACAACACATTTGTTTACCTGAAAAAAAGATTTAAGAAAATCTAATAAAGTGTACCCTGATATTAAGCTAGTTGTGATATAGTATTATTGTTGTAGGATGTAGATGATTATTCCTTTAATTTCCTTAATATGATTTAAAGCAGCTTAAAGTTCTGGGCATCACAAAGGTAGAGTCGCTGCATCACAACTTCAAAGTCCCCAGTTGGATCCTGTGTGGTGTTGCATGTTGCCGTTGTGTATGTGTTGGTTTCCTCCAGGTTCTCTGGTTTCCTCCCACCTCCCAAAATCAGGCCAGTAGGAGGTATAAACACGATTGTAAATTGAACCCTAGATATGACTGGAGTACATGATGCCCTTTAATAGACTGGTGTCTTATTCAGGATTGATTTACACCAAGTGTTTCCTGGCATAAGCTCCAGAAGTGTTATGATCTGTGTGACTTTAGTCATGGCACCAAATGGTCTGGTTTGAGTAGTTTATAAATTGCTGATCTTCTGAGATTTTCACACACAGCAACAGTCTTTAGAGTTTAAAAATCTGCAGGTTGAAGCCCCTTTGCTGCTGAGAGAGATCAGAGGAGAACGACCAAACATGGAGCAATTTGTTTAGAACTATAATCTATAAAGTGTGTTATGTACTAGAGTATGTGCATGTCCATCATAGCAACACAATAACAGCGAAAGGTAGGTGCATTGCAAAACAGCTATTTAAAGAACGATGCTGTCTGCTGTAACAGGTGGAAGCTAAAACGGTTAAAATGTGCTCACTGTTGACCTTACACGCACATCACGTCACGAAACTAAGAGGAGCTGAGGGTTCACGATCGGAAATTTCTCACCTTCTGCTTCCTGCATCAGCTGACCTATGACCTCACTTGGATGGGATGAGCTTTGAGGGGGAGGTGAAGGGGAATGAGAAGGTCCTGGAGGGGTGAATATGGGTGAGGTGGATGAGATTGAGGATCTAGGCTGGACTGGTGAATCAGCACCGGGAAACAATACTTCAGAAACAACCTTGTAGATAAAAAGGACAAAAAAACAAAAACAAATGACATTTCTTAAATTACAGAAACATTCAAATCAAATCAATTTTATTTGTCACATACACATACATACAGAGTGCGAAATGCAGTGAAATGCTTTTTACGTCTGTCGCCTGATAGTTTCACAAACATATCATAGTCTATAAAATATATATAAAAAAATATCCATTAATCCTCTGATGACGAATAGCACACACTGACCTGGCCAAGAGTGTTGTGTATTGGTGACGGAGAATCTCGGGGACGAACGCCTCGTGTTGAACTCTGACCCTCTCTGTGTTCTGCATTCTCTTTGTTTTTAGTGCGGACCTTTTCTCGACCCCCAGCGTGTTTGTCTTTGGCCTTGACATTGCACTGATTCCTTTCAACCACATCTCTGTTCCTAACATACCTGCAGAAAGAAAACTCTCCACATTAGCCAGCACAGTATAACCAGAACTACAAGGCAAAAAAGTGTCAAGCTCTTTGAAAAGCTTTATTCTAAATGTGATTTGTTGTTTTGAAGGAAGTTTGTCAGCAAACATATATACCCAGCTAATATTGTGTGGAAGTGTCTTCAAATAGTGTGATAATGTATATGAAATGTGATATAACCTTTCTTAAACATATAAGCTGCAAAAAGAAAAAACAATCCAGGAAGACTACCTATCTGATTTCTTCTTTCGTGTACACGACACTGTTTTTTTCTTCCCCTCAACTCTGCCACTGGTTTGCGTGCTTGCTCTTCCTTGGCAGCCAGCTTCCTCTGGGTTTTCAACAGGTTGTGGAAATGGAGATGGAGAAGAAGAGTACTGTGGCTTACTGTACAGCTCTCCTGAGCTCCCTGAAGAGCCGACCTGTCCTCTGAGACAGGGCTGAGTAAAGTAATGAGCAGTCTGGGGCTGTTTAGGGCCCATCTGTCCATCACAGTGAGGAACTGATACCATGTGGCTCTGAGGGATAGCCTTGGTGTTAATGCAGGATGCAGGGTGGACTTGGCTGGAGAAAGACAGCACTGGCTCAGAGACTAGACAGGAGGCAGCAGTGCTTACACTGTCAGTCACCATGATGGGTCCAGGCTGTGTCTTTTGTAGGGAAAAAACGTTATTGTAGCAAGCACAGCACAATTATAATATCCTAACTGAATGAATCTTTTTTTTATTTACTTGCAAGTCCTGCCTTCTGAGTAGTGTCTGATGAAGAGATGAACTATGGGAAGAAGTATGACTCCACTGTCTGGCCTGCTCCATCTTCCTCCTAAGTCGCCACTGAAACAGGATGTCGTCCTCAGGCCGGGGTCGTGATCCTACATATCCTAGAGCGGTGGCAGCGGTGCTTTTGGGTGTTATCACTAGTGGAGGTACAGAATGGATACAGTGAAAAAAATGCACTTTAAATGGACATTATTGATCGTACATCGGATTTTCGTTGATCTCAGTTCCAAAAATGTAAAGTATTTATTAAATATGATAAATTTTAAATATTCTGTGAATAAAACAGCACATCTAGATACAACTTATTTGTGAGATTTAAATTCACCCAAAAGGGTTAATTTATAAAGTCCTCAAATATCAGGCAGCTGTTATTAAGTAAGAAAACAAACAAACAAAAAAAAACACACAGTGAACACTAAAATTGTGTGAATAAGTGCTGGTGTGTGGCATGTACTTACAGTTGGCTGTGTCTATCAAGCTGGGAAATGTGGGCTTTCGGATCGGCTCATCAACACTCAGGGGATCAGAGAAATCAGAGCTGCCCAGGCCTTCAGAACTGATGGGTACACCACTGGAGCCACTGCTTAGTGTGTGCTCACTGAAAAAACACAACACACCGCATCTTACACTATTACTAGTAGATATTCTCTAGTAATAATAACATAGTAGATCCTGAAACAAACAAATTAACATTTCATATATGTAGACTACACTGTGATGGAAACATTTCTCACATTTCTGTAAATCACAATTATTCATCAATTCAACAAAAGTTTATCTAAAAGTCTTCAGTATGTAAATGGATCGATACAGGATTGTATGTCTTATGTATTATATATTTATTTGATGATTTACAGTATATGACTCAGCTCTGTAAGCTGCAGACTGCTGTGTTAAGTCAGTTTGAATCAGTAAGTACCTCTTCTGCAGAAGTTTTCTTGCTCTTTCCTGAAGCTGAAGGATTTCTGACTCTGGTTGCTCACAGTGTGAGGAATCAGATAAAGCCTGGAACACAGCAAGCACAATAATCGAGGAGATATTTGCTAGAAGCCTTTTGCAAGCATGCATTTGTCTCAGTACTATCAAGCACATGATTTCACATGCTGAGCTGGACTTTACCTGCCTTAGCGATCAGCTAATACTTTGCTGATTGGTGCAAAGAAACACTAAGAACACTAAGATTTAAACACTAAGATTAAAAACAATTTCTCTTTATGAGTCTTCTCCTAAGACCAGATCATTCTGCATGCATTTTTACTTCCAAAATGAAGGTTTTAAATTAGCAAACAGTAGCCTCACTTTCCCCAAACAAGACAAGCACAAATGCGCTAGAACAACAATCCTACATTGTGCAACTGGCTGCAATTCAGTTCTGCTTATGAAGAATTCATAAATATACAACATGACACTGAACAACGACAGTACGAGGGGCAAGCACAGCAAGCCGAGGAGAGAGGCTCTTCTTCCTTTAATGCCAAGGCATTTAACCCGATAAACTACAGAGAACTGACATTTAAACATTGTGTGTGCCAAACCATTTTAGGTTCTATAAACAAAGGACATGTATGGCAGATGTGTTTCAGATTAGGACCACTAAGAGGCAACATTTAGCCACCAGCCTCATCAAAACATGCATGCAATCTATTAATATTCATTTTAAAATATCAGTTGCAGAGAATATAACATATACTAAATGATGACTAAAAAGTGAATATGCAGTCTGAAGAGTCTCTAATTTCAAAGACACAGCTACTGAGCTGCCAAAATTGCTGACAAGAACATCCAAGCAAACAGAGAAATGACAATCCGCAGAAATGTTTGCTCTTATAAGCAACCAGCTGAGTATAGATGCTTATTTTATGCAAATGTTAATAAACATAAAAAAATGCCTAAAACTGTATATTGCAGTGCAAAATATTAGGATATGCTTGCTATTATTATTATTATTATTATTATTATTATTATTATTATTATTATTATTAGGCCTTACCAGTTGATTAAGGCACTTGCTGATCTGTTTAGTTAACTAATCCAATACTTAAAATATACACTTTATTTTCAAATAAAATTGTAATCCATGGCACGGTGCTGTTGCATGTCTACTTCACACAGTGGCAAGTCGTGGCCTAATGGTTAGAGAGTCTGACTTATAATCCTAAGGTTGTGGGTTCGAGTCTCGGGCCGGCCACGACTGAGGAGCACTTGATTCAGGCACCGAACCCCCAACTGCTCCCCAAATGCATAAATGGCTGCCCACTGCTCCGGGTGTGGGTTCACGGTGTGTGTGTGTGTGTGTGTGTTCACTGCTGTGTGTGTGCACTCTGGATGGGTCAAATGCAGAGAACGAATTCTGAGTATGAGTCACCATACTTAGCCGTATGTCACGTCACTTTAAAATGCTGCACATGAGACACATCAAGTTGATATCCAGTGATTATAGAAATGAGTTATTTAGACAATGCCAATATCTTAATCATAAAAAAATTGACAGAAGGTTGAGTGCAAGCTGTATGTAAAAGTGTGTATGATAAGAGATGCTGTGGCTTTGATAGGGAATATTTATGTAGTGAGCATACAGATAACATGAAGCCATAATTAATTCAGCCTTCAGTAATTAAGGTACCATTAAGCTTTAGATTTTTTTTATATGGATTGCTTTTGTTGAGATTAAACATCATTAAAGTAATCATTATTATCAGTGATAAAAACAAATAAATCACAATTATGATACAACGAGGACAATTCCTCTTGGCTTTCTTTAACAAAATGAACATTTATATTTTTTTTGACCTTCACCTTCAGCCAAGAGGACAGCTGTAACACACATTGTTTATATTAAGTATCTAAATCAAGTAAATATGATTACTCTTTGCATTCAAGTACTCAACTCCAAAAATATTTTAAGTGTTTACCACTTATCAAATTAACGATTTGAAAGATTCTGTAAAGATCTTACAAGTGAACTCAGGTCCAGCAGGTCTCTGGAGGGATAAAGCGAAGTGTCTGCTTGATGTCTGAGCTGGTGGTACGTGCTGCCTGTGCCATCATTTCTACATTCAGATGATCCTGTGACAACAGTAAAGAAATCGTGTAAACAAACTCAGATCCAAACCCAACAGCTTCTAAGCAAATGACATTCCTGCAGATTATGATAGTTTTATACTGTGTTGCTAAGGATGGATTGTAGTTTTTTTTTGTTGCTTAATTTATATATTACATAATAAACAAGTTAGCATTATATGCCAAAAAAAGGCATGGGTTTTAATGATTATATTGTGAAATATTTTCACAATATAACCTTTTATTTGGTTATATGGAAACTACATTAGCATGTTGTTTGGGATTAACCTGTGCAATTCACTATATCTTACCTCCAAAGCGTTCCTTAGATGTTCGAGTTGGAGTTGAGCTGGATGGCTGTGATGGATTTGAGGACATCCACCAAAAAGGCTGATCATCTTCTCCATCAGCTGTCAACTGTCGTCTTTCTCCACGACTTTGTGGCCTTCCATAACGGAAACGCTCAATGTACCTAGCAGAGATTTTCAAATAACACTCTTTCTTCAAAAATTGATCTTCTGAAGCAGAAATGAACTAATGTTGCATTATGTACTTGTATTATTAGCAATACTAGTGATATTAAACAATTGACCTCTTGACAAATAACCTGTTACACTTTCTAAAATTTAAATGACTCAAAGTCATATTTGTAAAGCAGTGTTTTAGCATCATATCTCGTACTTTGCCAGCACGGAAGGCTCCTGTGTTTGATTGGTCACTGTGCGTTGTGGATGCTGAATGTCTGTGCTGGCAGGAGAAGAGCTCTGATCGGTAGAGGGCCAGGATTCTGAGAAGTCCTGCTGCCCCTTTACAGATGGAGGAGGACAGAGAAGGACATTGTGTGAACCTTCAAGAAAGTGCTGGTCCTCCGGGCTGAGAGGAGATGACTCTGGTGGACTGGCTGATTGGATAAACCGGACAGGGCTCAGTGCCTGGACACAACATTTAGATCACATCAAATGATCATTTTAAACCTTGATAACTGCAGATCATTTCCCTTTCTTTTTTTCTTCAAATAAGTTCTCTCACCAGCTTTTTCTGTTGTTTGGGGATCTTCTTTGATCTAGTTGGACTATAATGGCTTTTAGTTTGTCGGGGTTCAGGAGGAAAGGGATTCTTCTTGGTGAAAACAGCCTCACTAAAATAAAACTTTGGTTATTAATCATCAGATTTTAAATTACTTGACATTTTATCCCCAAGAAACAGATAACAAACAGAGGTTTATTTGTATCTTACCTTGATTTCATGATCCAGGTTTAAGATTGACGTCTTAGGCTTTCTGCATGTGCAAAAGAGTTACATAGTAAAGTAGTACATAGTAATAAATAAATCATTGATAGTTTTAGTTGAGTAGGAAGAGAACAGTGTAAACAAACAGTGCTTAATGTTATTACATTGAACTTCATGCACCAAGTATCTGGTGTTACAAAACAGTCAAAAAGCGACAAGTCCGAAGAAAATTACACAAATATTAATTCAAATATACACTACACGTCAAATATCAGAGATAAAACATATTTTATCTTTTCATTTATTCAACTATACTTTAATAAAATTGTACTTCAACAAAAACTGTTAACCTTTTCCTGCATCTTGAAATCTGTTTACACCATGTTAGTGGCCCTCTAGCAACCAATCAGGTGTTGTAGCGAATGACGGACGGATATTTCACCCAATAACATAAAGTGCAGTTAATAATACTGACCAATGAGATTGGAAATTCAGTAGCGCGCGGAAGAGGAAAGTCAAGTGAACTGTAAATAGACTATAGCCGATATAGCTAAATGCTAAAACACCTCTGTCTGTCTTTTATTTTGTTAAATAAAGTAAGTGGCTTAAAATATTTAGTATTCGACAAAATACATCCAGTATATTTTACATTTCTAATGCATTTTATGAAATTTAGCAATCGTATTTGTATGACTATATCATTGAATATAGCGATAGCTAAATAGCTAGCGAACGTTAGCTGTTAGCTAGCAGTATGCGTACATACAATATGTATAAGCTAGTCAGCTGTTTGGTTAGCTTTTAGCTAGCAGGTGATGTACATACAGTATGTATAAGCTAGTCAGCTGTTTGTTAGCTGTTAGCTAGCAGGTGATGTACATACAGTATGTATAAGACAGTTAGCTGTTTTTGTTACTCTTTGTGATCAGGCATATCTAAGCTTTCGGATATTATAGACAGAATAATGTATCAGCCATTAATAATGTAATCTGTGGCTATGTAGGTGTGTTGACTGATTTATTTATAGCCATTTAATGAATTTTACTTGATTATTTGATAGTTTACTTGATTACTTGATAGTTAGATATCTTGAGTTGCTACCAACTAAGCATTAAGAAGTTTAAAATCTTACATTCTTTTAAATAATGTGATGTGCAAACCATCATTTGTTAAACATAACATTATTAATGTTTGGAATATAAACTAAATGATCTGATATGTTGATCAAGAAAGAAAAAATAACGTAATTTTCAATATTTTTATTCGTTGAGTGATGATTGACCAGATAATTCATATAATTAAATATTTTTAATCATATAGAAAGAGGATTATTTATCATGGCATATGATAGCAGTATAAATGTATAAACATACAGTCTAAATCCTGTTAATGTGATCAGAATAATCAGTGTTAGTGCACCTGAGTTAATCCATGCTCCTATTTGACCATCAGGATTTTTTTTATTGCAGGATTGGTTAATGGAATTGCAGAGTTGAGTGCTTTTTTGAATAAGGACTACAACCAAAATGCTTAATATGAAAGTTAAGCTTGAGAAACCAGGTAAGATTAGAATGACTAATCAGTTCCTTTTCATGTTTTTAATACATTTGCTGCATCCCAGTTTGCCTACTTATGAATAATGTTGTAATGGTTTTTGTGCAAAGAAAAAAGTGTAGCAAAAGTTTTCTAGTTTCACACACTCCCACTAGAAGCATCTCCTTGTTGTATTTCAGCTTTTCTTCATTATTAATACATATAGAATTTCTACTATATAATTTAATTTTCATAACACTGATTTTTTGCACATCTCTAAAAAGTGTCTAAAAATCAAAAATTCAAATGGACACAAGGCTCCTCCCTTTCTCAAGCGGTAATGGCCATTATTAGCCAAAAAGGGTTGTACGGATCCACTATTTAAAAAAGTACATAGTAAACTTTATGGGTATCAGTTGGATACTAATTTCAATATACTATCATTTTGGAAATACTAATTCTGATCTCAGGCATTGTTGAGTACAGAAAGCAAACAAATTGTGTGTAAGACAAATATTGTATGGTTTTATATGATCACATTAACACATCTGCTGTATGTTGTTTAATGTTATAGATACTGAGGGTGGTGTTGCACGGAATCGTCTTGATGCAGTGCTGCAAGGACTGGTGGAGAAAAGCGACAGTGAGAGGTCAGTGTGAGAGTAACGACATACCATGACTTGATTGGGATCACTCTGTAGCAGCTACAGAGTGGATTATTCACATATCATCAGGAGGTTATGTACTGACCATGTAATCTAACTCATTTGGTGATTGCCCTGCACTTAGAATTTTAACTCCATCAAAGGTTGTAAATTTGCTTTGCAAGCATGGATATACTCTGTGACAATTTTTTAGAGTCACACAATAGTAAAAAAGTAACATCATGACCCGGATGAAAAGCAGCTAAGATAAGGATATTTGTTCTCAATTTTTATGGTATTATTACATTAGCAGTGTATATGATGAGGTTTTCTGCCTTGAATGTTTCATGTAATGTCATTATTACAGAGTATGGTTGGTAGGAAACATGAATTTTGACTGTCATACCTGATCATCTTTGTTCTCTTTTCCTTCCTGTGAAGAGATCAGAATGAGGATGAGTCGGGAAAAATGGTTGCAGATTCCTTGAGCAAGTATGTCCTCCTGCTTCTTCTGTTACACCAGCAAAACAATCAAGTGGTTTATTTCAAACATTTCACAATGCGGAAAATGTAACTGCAACATTTATATTATCATGATGTTGACTTACATATGGGAGGGACCATAGGGTTGGTTGTTATTCTTTGCAGGCTGGTGGTAATATCTCTTTAGTATGCATGGACAATAAGCCTTATCTATATCTTTGATATCTACCCAAAGCCCAATGTCTTCAACCTAATAGAAGGCTGTTCATATGCATTAGGTTTTTAAAACAGATTTAAAATGTCCTAATAATTGTAATAAAATGGAGTTATTAATGATATTGAAACAGAAGGCACCATTCAACATACATGTCATGACACTGCCTCGGCTTAGCCAGTCATGCTGTTTTCATGCACTGCTCAGTTAAAATGAATAATTTTGCCCCAGAGCCTCAAATCATCTGAATTTTGAATTTTCAGTCTTTCACAAGTAGAAAGATTGTAATTATTATCCAAGGAGATTATTATTTAATGTACTGCTACAGTTGGTGGTAAAATTATATGCCTTTATTGTATTTCTAACTTAATATAAACAATTTCAGGGTGCTTTTCAGATGGATTGAGCATTTCTATATAAATCAACAATGCTTCATTCTGTATATATTAAATCTAATCTATCTTCTAGCTAATCTATCAACTAGTCTGTACAGTTCTGTCAAGCCTGTGTTTTGCCATGCAGTAAACCCCCCCCCCCCCTTTTTGTAAATATAAACTACCTTCCAGCATACTTTATTGTGTCCTTATAGGACCCCCTGGTGGAAAAGGATAAAAAATCGCATTAGGTCTTCTGCAAAACTTTCCCCCCTCTTTTTCTTACTGTGCATTTGTACACATGTGCGTGTTCTAGCATAGTCCAAATTGCTATTTCAATTATTTGCCAAGAATTTGAGTTTTGTTTCCTAAAGAGAAAAGTATTAAATATTAGTAGAACTTTAAATACTATTTATGGCTTCTTTTCCTAATAGGGACTTATCTCCTTCCTCTCTTGGGAAAAGGTAAGAAATTCCTCACTGTGTCTTGCTTTTTGCAAAGAGTCCATGCTATTATATCCTTTTTGTCATTTCTCAGTTACATATTAAACTGATGTTGCTATCTTCATTGTTTGTAATCCGACATTCATGGTTTACTTCCAGAGGTCTGTCAAATAGTAAGGTACCACCAGTGAAAATGAACCATTGAAAGTTTTTTGGGAAAACCGATGATTCTTGTGTGCTGTATGTTAAATATTTGTCTGGAGGCTACAGTCCCTCTGTGTTAAGGAATCAAATTCAATGTATGAATTTTGGTGACTGAAGATGGTGTTCTCTTTTTCTACCACAGACCATCTTCACGCTTTGTGCAACATCGGAGAAAGAAGCGCAAAGAGATGGAGGATGGTTTAACTGACACTAACCAGCATAAACAAAGTAAGAATTATAGTTTTTAAAAAAGCTTTTTGAGTAGAAATTGCATCTGCTATATCCTTCTATTATAATGTAATATATTAAGGTGAATTTTGCAGGACAACAGAAGAAAATAAAAAATCATCTGTCAATAAATTTAATTAATTTTAATGTTTATACATTATAATAAATTAAAATGTATTTAATTTGAGTGTCTACTTAAAATTTCTCCAGAAAAACACACACATGGAAAAAAAAATTGTGTGTGTGTATGTTTATTTATTTTCAAGTAGTCTGTAACATTATCTTTTGACAAATTAACCTTAATTTGTGGCTTTTAAACTTAACACGTGTTTGATTGTTTTCATCAGATTCCTACATCATCAAGCTGTTTGATCGCAGTGTAGATTTGGCACAGTTCAGTAGCAACACTCCACTGTACCCCATCTGCAGATCGTGGATGAGGAACAACCCTGCCGTAAGAGAGAGAACAATATCCAGTCCACCCCACAGCATGGCAGAGGAGGAGGTCAGATCAACATCATGCTTCTGTCGCCATTTGCTCTGTAGGATAGATGTACAACCACCAGACTTTATTAATCAGTCTATTAGGAAAGTGGTTTGTAAATGTTTGTGTAACCCAAACGAAGTGAACATTGCTGAATTTACAAAAGTCGCAGGAAACAGCTGGTTTTCTTCATACTGATGTTAAGTGATAAGTGATGATACTGATCTGCATTTAGTGATGCCCATACTTCATAAGAGGCAAAGCTGACATAGCAGTAATGACAAGTGTAAGGCAAAATAGACTTTCTCAGAGACAGAAGTTAAAGTAATTTAAACTTGCATATGCATTAAAAGTTTAGTTAATTCAACATCTAAAATGTGGAGACAAAAGGTGAACAAGGTCATAAAAAAGTGTCATGATGAACATTCTGAGTGTGCAAGCTTGTTTATTCATGTCTGAGAGAGAATGCAGTACTAATTGGATTGTTCCTGCTGTTTCTTTAGGTGTCAGACATGCTGAATGGCAAAGTTCAAAATATATATCACCTTCCTCCTCCTAGTTCTTGTCCAGTTAATGAATCTGGTGATCCAGTCAACGTAAGGATTCCACCCTCAGAGAAACCCACCATAAGCCAAGTGAGGTTACGAGGCTGATCACCTCTGAGACATGTCATGCTTAACATACTTTTTTTATTTCAATTAAATGTTACTGTATTTAATCCTCTCTTTTTTATAATGGGATTTAAACACAGTGTAGTTTTGATGCATTTCAATGCATTTATTATTCTAATACATTCATATGGGCATACATGGTGAATGCTATACTTGTAAACTTTGCTGGTAACAAAGAACAGATTAAAATCACTAATATGGTGTGTGGAGACATTTACTTAACAATGAGAGGAGTTTCTATTGTTCATGATTTTAAACCTGTAACTTGGCTTAAAGGTTTTACAAGAAAAAAATGATGGTTTGCAGATTCTCTGTAACATGACACAGGTTTATATAACAGCCTTTCGCTTTTGTTTTGTTGGGCCGCATCACATCACCCCTGTATATTTTTTTTCTTCCATTAACAATATGTGTGTAATTCCTTTATTCTTTAGTCCACAGACACTGCATCAGGAGCCACTACTCTCATGTTCAATCACATGAAACGCTGGAAGAAAATTAGACAGAAGTAAGAGACTCGAGCCTTGAAAACTGTAGCTTTAATAAATTGCTTTATATTTTTATGCAAACTTTAAGAATTATTAGATGATTTTAAATGTATATTGTATGTTTCCTTTTAGGTGGAAAGAGGCTTCTAATAAGAACCAGCTGCGCTACAGTGAAAGCATTAAAATCCTGAAAGAGATGTACGAGCGTTAGCATCCCCTGCATCAGGAAACAGTTCTGGACCTCCATATGCAACTTCATAGAAATGAAGCATAAGCACAGTTTTGGACAGAAGAATGGACTGATAAGTGTGTAGTCACCTGCATGTGTTATTTTAATATTTGTTAATAACCAAATACTTAGTAAGTTTAATGATTTTATTGTGGCCTGCGCTCCAGTAGCAAAAGATCAGCTGTGGTGCATTTTTACTTTTTGTCTTTTTGATGCAGGTCAGTAGAGTCTGACAAATGCATTTTGTTCTACAGTTTGGAAACAACAAAAAAAGATATTTTGTTAACAAAATAAACATTTTCCATGCAGGTTTAAATATTTAAATTATTTAATCTGTTTGTTTTTAACAGTTTGTGGATTTTGCTCTCAAACCAGTTGTGCCAATGCATTTGACCATAAAATATTTTGTAAATTTCCAATATAATTTTATATTTCCTTCTCAACTGCCTACACATGTTTTTATTCTACTTACTTGCATCTTAATTCATATGAACAGAATTTATAATATAACAAAATGAAGCACAGTGAACACCTCTCAAGCCTAAAATGTAATTTTATATTATATGCATAATATAATTTTTAGCTAGTATAGCCACAGCACCTGTTGTGTTACCTCAATAAAAACTTAAATGGTTTTGTGAAGACCATCTAAAGATGGTCCATAATATCATTTAACATACAAACAGTGCAATAAAGAAGTATGTGTAGTGCAGCAACCACACTTTTTTGATGATTTTGCCCAACAAATGTTGCTGTTGCTTGTTTGCTTATGTATATTATAACCTATGAATCCTAATTTTTTTTTATAGTTTTTTTTTTTATCATTAGTTTGTCAAAAATTCCAAAGCATAGACTGCAATCTGCAAGTTACCTTTTTTCAAAAATAGCTTTTTCTTATCAAGATTTTAAATGATCTAATTTAACATAACTGTTAGCATTAACAAGCACTAGCACCACTGAATGATATGCTATGAGCTTCACATCACACTTACATTTATGGTTAAATTATATAGGACCCAATAAACTTCGATTAAATTTGATTCAATTTTGATCATTTCAGTATGTAATATACAGTATGTTTATCAGTGCCTAAAACAAAAGACAAGTCTGCAATGAATTGCCTCTTAAACTTTTATTAGGAATTTGTTTACTGTTGGAAAGTAAACTGGGTTGTTGACAAGACCATGTATGAGCCAATACAGATCAGATGTGAGCCAGTGAGATCCTCCAGGTTAAAAAGATGCTGTTGGCATTCTAGTTACTCGCAACGATCTGGTCAATCCAGTTACGCAGGTACGAGACACGTGAATAGACTGCAGGGGCACGGACATTGCAATTGCTAGTTCCCCAAGACACAATTCCAACCTGATGCCAGACACCACCACTCTGACAGACCAGAGGGCCACCAGAATCGCCCTGCATATATCACCCAAAGCAAACATCAGATGTATGAAGAAGTGGCATTGCTATAATTCATACAGCATATGAATTATATGGCAATACAGTAATAATAAGAAACAAAAACATTGAATAGTCTTACAGAATTAATTCTCTTCCATACTAAAGTAATTCTGTGTTAATATATGTTGAGTTAGAAGTCACATTATCACAAAGGATCCCAAGTTTTCTAGCTGATCAATATGTTTCAAAATCTGTAAGTCCACTTCAGCTCACCTGGCAAGAAGAGACACCAGAAGCTCCAGCACAAATCATAGAATCGAAGATCCTGTTGCCCCAATACTGCTGGCATTGTGCTAAGCTTAGTATAGGTAGGGCAGTTTGCTGCAGAATACTGGGGCTTGCTAAACAAAGGCACAAATACAGAGAGTATGTATAAGAAATCATCAAAGCATGTGCAGGAATGGGAGTAATAGAAAATACTTATAACTTTTATTGAGCCTGTCACATCCTACTTTTCTTCATGCTGTCTCAGCACAACCAGGTAATATGGTAGTCTGAGTAGGTGGCCAATGGTGATGCAGGAAATGTCAGACTAACTGTAGACTATTCAGAAAGTTTTAAATTAATTATTTTATTTTAATTGTAAATTTTTTATAGTCTCATGTTTCTTTTTTGGCTGCTCCCTTTCTAACCAAAGAGGATAATTGAGCTGTAAATTTGGTTTGGCACACGTTTTACACCAGATACTAGCTTGGGACCAGCACTGTGAGCTCACTGATTGAGAAACACCTCCCCAGTGGCTGGGGTGTTCCTCTTCCCAGGAATCAAACCCATGCTGCAGAACTGTAAGCAAAAGATTTATTACACTGGACCACAAGGGAACTAATTTACAGGCTCATAACTGATAAATTAGGTTTACAGGTTAGGTTAAGGTTTACATATTGACTCACACAGTTCATTAGCAGGGTGATTGCAGAATTAAACAATTTCTTTTAGGTTCTAGAAAAAAAATTGTTGAATTATTAATGTAGGCATTCATAATTTGACTGAAACAACTGTCGATTATCTGGAATTTTTGTAAAGCTGCATTTTGTAATGCATGTTCGTGTGAAACTCTAGACATTTGGTGAACATTGATGTGACAGCAGTTTTCCTCTTTGTTGGCAATGCACAGTATGCCTTGTTCACACAATGTCTTACATACAGTAAAAATCTATTCTAATACACAGAGGAATAATTAGTCTAAAATGTAGTATGGATCTATCTGTTGGTGTGTCTAAAAATCCAGCCATAACCAGATATCACCACCATTCAGATTCTCCTCCAAATGAGTGGTTTTATTTTAGATCTCTATAACCTTCATGCCATGCAATGCACTCACATGTGAACCCGGTTTTGCCCCAGCCGGTGGTTACACAGCGTGTTCCAGTAGGGACATTAGTACTAGAAGTAGCCAAGCACACAGGAGAGACACGGCTGTTCAGCTGAGCTGGAGTGGACAACTTCAGCAAGGTGATATCATTGTTGAAGTTCTGACTGTTGTAGTAGGGGTGGGTGATAGCCTATGAATGTTTGAAATACAACAAACAGGTAAAAATTATGGATTTGGTCAGAAAAAGATCAGAAATCTCAAGTAACTGAGTACTTTTTTCTTTAAAGAATAAGTGTTTTTAGTGTTCCAAAAAGTTTGTATATGTAATAAAGTCACAAAAACATAAAAATTAATACCTTGTAAATATTTTTGGTCTGAATCTGCTCAACATTAGATGCGCGATTGTGCTCACCAAGGACAACAATGTGCCTTGAAGGTCTACATAATGAGGTAAGAATGAAGTTAAAGAACGTACACTATATTAAAATGTGGTACATCATTTACTACTGGAATAAGGTCCATGTAATTACGTCACACGGCAGTGGGCAGCAGTGACGACCCAGTACTGGTTGATGAGAGATCCTCCACAGAAATGAAAGCCTGTTGAATCCTAGTTTGAAAAGTTACACATTATTCATAATCTTTAATAAAAACATTTATAAATGAATAAAACTATCCAATATAAAACTGATACTTATTGAACTAATGAATTAAAATAACATTAAAAAAAGAATTTGATATTATTTGATTCCTGAAATAATATGTTACCTGGAGTGACACCTGCCAGGGCCATGATCCAGACACTGCATTCTCACCGTTCACAATCTTGTTGTAGCCACTAATTTGAGGCTTAATTGCTGGCACTCCACATCCTGTGAGAAAAATAAACAGAAACACACGAGTGAAGTTGACAGCTTGTGTATCTGAGGCATATATGTATGTTTATATTTTTAACTACAGCTGAGAATCTCACAGAAAACTTGCCTAATGTGGAAGCCACAAGTGCAAGGCAACTAAAGATCCACAGCATTGTGCACTCGATATACTACTATGGTTCCCCAGAGGACCTGATATTGGATTTATAGTACTTGTAGAAACTGATATAGCTGGGAAATGTCCATGTGCTCCAGCACACCTGTAGAAATCCCACAACATTGGTATATTTATAACTCATAGACTCTACCTCAAATTATCAGTCAGAATGTGGAACATTTGA
The DNA here is from genome assembly GCF_022655615.1 of Tachysurus fulvidraco. NCBI lineage: Eukaryota > Metazoa > Chordata > Actinopteri > Siluriformes > Bagridae > Tachysurus > Tachysurus fulvidraco. Next base: position 15,902,499 of record NC_062528.1, on the reverse strand, counting down.
TCATGTGTAATCCAAAATATTTGCTTTATATTTAGATTTTTTTTCATCCAAATATTTAGGATCCATAGAGACTTGTGAGGGTTAAAGGAGTACTAAAAATACACAATATTGAATATTTAAATTTACATTTATTCATATATTCAATACACAGTATATGTAATATATTTCAACAATTTTTTTAAATAGAAATAGATTTAATAGTTCTAAATTATTTATATACAAATGTTGTCCTTCGGCTTCCTTCCTGTTTGGGGTTGCCTCTGCATATTTGATTTGGCACAGGTTTTATGCCAGATGCCCATCCTGACACAACCTTCTTGTTTATCCGGGCTCAGGACCAGATCTGAGAGTTAACCCCTCATTGGCTGGGTTGGTTCCCTGCCCACAAATCTGGGCTGCAGCCATGAGAGCACAGGGTCCTGTCACTGGGTCACAAACATTTTTTCCCAAATGATTCATATTCCAAAAGGAAAATGTCCCCAAACAAAAGTCCAAAGCTACTTCTGAAATGAAATGCCTATTTTGATTCTACTCTACATCAGTTTTTATTGTCCTGTCTATCTTTAATGTAGAAATCTTCTGCCTGGTTGCAATGATGGCTGTTAGTCTGACACACATGTTTCAAGATATATTCTTCTATAACTATTTTGAATCTATATTTGCTTGTGTTAATTTGTGCTTATTTTCTGTCTCCTTTTTTTTCATTGTTTGAATTTATTTGCCAATGTCCAACTCTTTGGCGAATGAGAATTGTTTTAAGTTTGTTTTAAATAAATCTTACCTGCTAACTTACTTTTTGTCTTTTGTATGTAAAGACTTTTAGAATATTTTGGGGAAAAGATAACAATACAGATCATTTGTATTAATTGTTTCTATTTCATGTTTTATGTTTTATATGTTTTCAGGCCCAAAGAGAGCACACGCACACACACGCACACACGCGCACACACGCGCACACACGCGCACACACACACACACACACACACACACACACACACACACACACACACACACACACACACACACACACACACACACACACATACATACACACACACATTCCATTTCTAGCATTTGGCAGACACACACACAATGATGAAGAGAATCCATTGTATTTTATTGAAGTGCAACCAAAGAACTGTTGAGAGCTGAGAAAGAAGTATAGTTAATCGGTATTGAAGTATTGTTATAAACATGTAAGTAATGACAATCTCACCCAAACTAAAAAATATATCGTGACCTATTATTAGAAGACGCACTTAAGTTTATTGACAAAAAAATCATGTTAAGCTTCATATCTTCACAGGAATACCAGATTTGGTCACAGGTTGTTGGTCTCAGTTGCCTTACCAAACACATATATTGGTCTAATAACTTCTAAAAAGAGTGTTGTGTGAAACTGGTGTAATGTGAAACTTGTTGGAGAAAAGAATTCCTATTTGTACGAGGCTGATGCATGGATTTCTCTCTTATCCTGGTGTAGTTTTAGGTTTAGTCAACCTCCTCAATGGTGGGGCCGGAGGAAGAACCACCACTTGCACCTCCAGGGAACCCACCAGGGCCACCAGGCATCCCACCAGGCATTCCCCCAGTCCCTTGGTAAAGCTTGGTGATTATGGGATTGCACACTTTCTCCAGATCTTTCTGCTGGTGCTCGTACTCTTCCTTTTCTGCAGTCTTTGGCAGAACATCACAGACAAAAAGAGAGAAAACAAATAAAATATTTAAGTTCTGTGTTAAGTAAATCTCTTTAATTTATTGAACCACTAATGGCATTTCAATTATAAAAGTTTTTTGAGGCTGGTTCTAAGGAAATATTAAAAAAAAAAAAAATAAAAATAAAATAAATTCTCAAAACAGTATCTTTTTTTTTTTTTGCAAATCAAAAGACACCTATACCTTATTAAAATTCACAGACATCAGAATTTGTAAAATGAATTTTGGTCTGGTTTATTTACCTGGTTCCTATCCAGCCAAGCAATAATCTCATTGCACTTATCCAAAATTGTCTTTTTGTCTTCAGGACTGATCTTATCTTTGAGCTTTTCATCCTCCACTGTGGTCTTCATATTAAAGGCCAGAGACTCAAGAGTGTTCTTAGCTGTGACCTTATCTTTCTGAGCATCATCCTCTGCACGGTATCTTTCAGCCTCCTGCACCATTCGCTCAATGTCCTCCTTGGATAGACGGCCTGAAAGAACCAGAGGTCATTAGAGTGGCAGAAAAAAAAGCAAAGTCTAGCTGTATTTCTGATGCTCACATTGATACCTTTGTCATTAGTGATAGTTATCTTGTTCTCCTTGCCAGTGCTCTTGTCCACTGCAGACACATTGAGAATGCCATTGGCATCAATGTCAAAGGTCACTTCAATCTGTGGCACACCTCGGGGGGCAGGGGGAATTCCTGTCAACTCAAATTTGCCTAGAATGTTGTTGTCCTTTGTCATGGCTCGTTCTCCTTCAAATACCTGCCCAACAAAGTAAACTTTATTATAGTAGAATACACAATAAAGGGTGACCAGCTAAAATCAGATATCAGATAAGTAATGCTGTTTTGACTGACTTATAGTTAGGGTACCATCTGCAACAAGAAGGGTTTACCTGGATTAGCACACCAGGCTGGTTGTCTGAGTAGGTTGTAAATGTCTGGGTTTGTTTGGTAGGGATGGTTGTATTCCTTTTAATGAGCACAGTCATGACACCTCCAGCAGTCTCAATCCCCAGGGACAAAGGTGTTACATCCAGCAGAAGAAGATCTTGGACATTTTCTGACTTATCACCGGACAAGATTGCTGCCTGGACAGCTGTATGGGAAGGAAGGAATGAATGTGGAAAAAAAAATTGAGAAAATTTGAGATTGATTTCAACAATGAATAAATACTACTTAGACAACTTGAGAATGAGATTCAAATACTGTACCTGCACCATAGGCCACTGCTTCATCAGGGTTAATGCTCTTATTGAGATCACGACCGTTGAAAAAGTCTTGAAGAAGTTTCTGAATCTTGGGAATGCGAGTGGACCCTCCAACAAGGACAATGTCATGAATCTGGGCCTTGTCCATCTTGGCATCATGCAAGGCCTTCTCAACAGGTTCTAGAGTACCACGGAACAGGTCGGCATTGAGCTCCTCAAAGCGTGCCCTTGTTATGGAGGTGTAGAAGTCGGCACCCTCATAAAGTGAATCGATCTCAATGCTGGCCTGTGTGCTGGAGGACAGTGTGCGCTTGGCACGTTCACAAGCTGTCCTCAAACGACGCACTGCACGTTTATTTCCTGTTATGTCCTTTTTGAATTTACGTTTAAATTCAGTGATGAAGTGGTTGACCATGCGGTTGTCAAAATCTTCACCCCCAAGATGAGTGTCACCGGCTGTCGCCTTGACCTCAAAGATGCCATCCTCAATGGTCAGAATGGACACATCAAAGGTGCCACCACCCAGGTCAAAAATAAGGACATTACGCTCAGAACCAACCTTGGGGAATGGACAACAATTTATTCTTCGCACACGTGATAATCAATGTTCAGATTAATTCATTCAGAACATAAATTCTTTAACACTTTTAGCAGTGGAAATGGTCTTTTAAACACAATGCTATTATTCACATTCTTCCCCTGGACAGTTAAAATATCAGTATACCTTTTTGTCCAGCCCATAGGCAATGGCTGCTGCTGTTGGCTCATTGATGATGCGAAGGACATTCAGGCCAGCAATGGTGCCAGCATCTTTTGTGGCTTGCCTTTGGGAGTCATTGAAGTAGGCAGGCACTGTGATAACAGCATTTGTTACAGTCTAAAGAATCAAGAAAATGAGAAGTAATGAATGAATGTGGATAGACTTATATTCACTGAGACTGTTCTGTGGGCATTATTGTGACATCTGCAAAAGTTCAGTATAATGGTTCTCAGTTCTGTCCACATATTGTACTGTGTAATATTTTGTGGTCCCTCACACTGCATTCTATTACTATATTATCATTGCACCCATTTTTCCTTTTTCTTACTTTAATTTTGGTGATTTTAATATGTAAATATTAAAGAAAAATGAAATAAACAGCATCTGTGATTCATCTTACTTTGCCCAGATAAGCCTCAGAAATCTCCTTCATCTTAGTGAGGACCATAGAGGACACCTCTTCAGGAAAAAAGGTCTTTATCTCTCCCTTGTACTCCACCTCCATCTTGGGTTTGCCTCCATCACTCACCACCTTAAAAGGCCAGTGCTTCATATCTAACTGCACCACATGGTCGTCAAATCGCCGACCAATCAAACGCTTGGCATCTTGGCAGAAACAATGTGATGATATATAATGTGGTACAATTAGATCTATTGCAGTGAATAGGTTTACAGCTTTTAAACATTTGAGATGGTAATCAAAATATTCAAAATATTAATTTGAGCATTTTTTATTTTGCCAGGTACACACTGTACATTATCTTGTTTTCCTGGTTATATATTATCGTTCCCATGATGGTTCACTGCAGTGTACACAGTCTTACCAAACACAGTGTTGTTAGGGTTCATGGCCACTTGGTTCTTGGCAGCATCTCCAATCAGTCTCTCTGTGTCTGTAAAGGCAACATAACTGGGCGTAGTTCTGTTTCCTTGATCATTGGCTATGATCTCCACCTTACCATGCTGAAAAATGCCAACGCATGAGTAGGTGGTACCCAAGTCAATGCCTACTGCTGGACCTTTAGACATTATTTCTGGAATAGAGAGAGAGAGAGAGAGAGAGAGAGAGAGAGAGAGAGAGAGAGAGAGAGAGAGAGAGAGAGAGAGAGGTCAGGTCCAGAACTCAGGTCCAGCTGTAGTCTAAAAATAGGACACAAAATGGGCAGACTGCCTAAAGATGTCAACAGATTTAGAAAGTGCTAGTGAGCTTAATAGTATTTGACTGCTTAATAGTATTTGACTCTGTAGTAGGAATAACAATATGAATGTGTGAATCCATTATGTCCATATATGCTGCTATGCCCACCGAAGTTGCCTATTTAATGAACTACTGTTTATGATCTTAGAAAGCTTTCAGGTCTCAATATACAGAAACCATATGCTGACCTTTTGCTGTACTGTAAACATAAGATAGACCTAGAACAGTCTTTGGATATTTTTAGGGAAAGAAATTTATCTGATAAAAATTCAGCAGCAGGTTATTTTCCCAAGGCAGCCTAAAGCAATAACTGAGCACTGCAGAAAACTAATATATTATTCTCTTCCTTCAACTTGATTCCAGTCTCTGAAGACTGCAATGCTGTAATAAATGTATACATGATCAACAGCTTTATGCTTTTTCAGCACATTAAAAACACTAATACAATTAAATATACTTAATGTAAATGTTTAAAAAGGAGTAGGGGGAAGATAATTGCAAGATTGGATAAGATTGTATTGGACTGTTATTAGCCAATTTACAGTATTAACCATTATAACCTATGAACTTCATGTAGGAAACTACATGAATTTAAATGTAATATATAACTGCCATAGTAAGTCAATTTCACACCGGTCTAATCCGGTATTAGAATTATCCTGGTTCTACTGATAATTACTCATTTCTCAGAGAGAGAGAGAGAGAGAGAGAGAGAGAGAGAGAGAGAGAGAGAGAGAGAGAGAGAGAGAGAGAGAGAGAGAGAGAGAGAGAGAGAGAGAGAGAGAGAGATTATGGTAATTAATATAAAATAATCATATTGGTTTGACAGTGACATATAATCCATGTTATTCATTTACACCGGTAAACAATGAACTACATGAATCAAATACGTTAATACTGTGAGTATTGTTTATTTTATGCCTAATTTTTATTAAACACAGTACAAGCATAAAATGGTAAGGTATAAAGAACGCTGAAAATCTGCAGGTGGCAAAGCAGAAGCCAACAGCCAAAAATCAATAGCAGTATCAAACTAAAAATAAAAGGACATAGCAGACTAAAACATAAAGCAAAGCCACGTTTGCTGGCTGTTTGCTACACTTCCGAGAAAAACTTTTACCTTTCCTGGAAGCTTCAGAGATAACTGTATGGAGTATGTAGGGTGGCTTTAGACCTGATTGAACACTGCTGGCCTGTACACACTCTTGTCCCGCTGGAATCAGAGACAGAGGATCCAGACGCTTCTGTGTATATAGCCACAGCAGCCAGAGAGATTCTAGCGTCACCTGACACCCCCCCCCCCCCCCCACACACACAGAGAAAGTTCCAGACTGCATTGCTCATGTGTGTATACCTCAGGTCAACACATTCACACTGCACAACTCACTGCTATGAAAGAATAATGCACTAAATGTTTTTGACCAGCTATCTCTTGTTATATTTTTAATTATTTTTTAAAAATATTTTTTAATAACGTGTACATATGCAGTTGTTATGACATATTAAAATCTTCTTTTAAACATTATCATTTAGTATACTGTACATGACTTGCTCAGCTGCACGAGGCTAGATAAAATCCTGCTCAGAATTGATAAGCTCTGAACCACTGAAACTCTAATACTTCAAATTATTTGAATTTCAGAGGAAAAAAGATATAAAATAAATATTACATTACACAGTTTTTTAATTCCAGGACAGAAAAGCAGAGCAGCTTACACTAAAAGGACTCTGTTCAATGATTCACATGACTCACACGGTTACTTGAAAACAACAGCTTCTTAAAATAAAAATCTTAAAATAAAACACAAATGGTTCCCCATTCCCTCACAACACCAACAGCACAGTCACGCAAAAACCCTTTGTGTACAATAATGTATGTTTAGGATATTATTTAAAAAAAGGTCCTTCCCAAACATTTGAGAATTTTCCAATTTCCTTGATGTCAAGTTGAGCTGTAGTTCACGTTAGCAGGACACACCTTCCAAAATAAGACAAAGTCCCAGTGGGTGTCCATTTCTGACACACTGACACTTGAGCATTGCTAACTATTGACTGTGATTCGTCACAGAGGCTTTTCTAGAAGTAGCAGTGCAGTGGTCAACTTACACATGAGTACAACATCAGCTCAATGTACAAATGTTTCTATTATTGGATACTGATCTAATTTAACTTAGAAGTCAAGAAGCTGATATTTTCAGTACCAAACTCTAAAATAGCCAGAGGGGTCTGACATAAACCTTCACATCGAATCTGTATAGCATATATTTTTCAAAACAATCATAAAACAAAAAGAATACATTTTATATTTAGCAATGGCTGTTCTATTAATCAGCAGCATATATGGACATGATCATATCTCATTTGACTTTTTTTTTATAGTAATACAGACAACAGTTTTTAAAATTACTGTTATACGCAGTATACGATAATAAAGAAAACAAAATGCCTTTGCAAGAGTAACACTCAACATGACCTTATTTTTAAAAAAAGATTTTTCATTAATCAATTGAATATTATTAGTGTTTGGACCATAAAAGTGTCTTTTTTGTTTTGTGTACCCTAATGTGCAATGTGTTAGAACATGCTGAATGCTCTGCTAGTCACAGTTAAATTCCAGTGTTAAATTAACTGTATGTGTTCATTTCATTCTGGGGACTAACCAGGACAGGGATTACGGGTCACTTTATTGGACTAATGCATACACATTTTCAACAAGAAAAAGTGCTGTTCATTTAAATATTCCTTATGCTACAGAAAACGTGAATGATCATCAATCATCTCCATAAACCAGTCAGTTATTTAAGCAGCATTATTCAAATCAGTTCTTATTCTAATTAGTCTAAGCCATGTGAACATTTTTGTGCAGTACAACAAACTTCTTTCCTCAGAATGGCCCAGAATATGATAAAAACTTTACTTATCAGTCATCTGAATTTAGACTCATCCAGAAATATCGAGAAAGTCTGTCTTTAGCTCAGGAGAACAGGTTGCGCAGCAGATACAGGAAAGGCTCCTCTTTGCTCTTGTGTTTTTGGTAGCGATCACTGAGGCAATCCTTGGCTGAACGCTTACAATAGTTGTAGAAAAGCTCCTCAGCTTTCTTCAGACTGCTGTTCAAATCCAGAGTCCCCTGCAGGCTGGAAGTAAGGTCAAGAAGCTTTTATTGTCATTTCAGTCACATGTAGCTGATGCAGTACATAGTGAAATGAAAAACCTTCCTTCACGACCCTGGTGCTACATAGAAACACAGAGTTACACAAAACAACACAGAGATAAGGACTGAAATGTAAGCCCTATATGTTAAAAGTATAATAATTAAAATATGCCAAACACCATGGTCATTATTTTTTATTATTGTTATTATTAAAAACTGTTTGCTATTACTAATAAAATCAATAAAGTAGTGCAATTAGTAAAAGCAATCCATCAGTCCAAAAACGAGCAATTGCAGACCTCATTTACATGTACCCAAGAGGTCATTAAGGTCAGTAATGTACTCAGTTATGAGTACATAAAGTATATAGTACTAAAATAGCTGAAATGTGTTAGAGTCATTATACAAGTGTAAATGTAAGAAAACTGGTTTGTGTTAAATGATTATTTATTGCATTTTTATAAATATTAAGAATGCTTATACTATTGTTATATAAGCTTTATTAGGACATTGCTTCCTGTTGAGGTGATCAAGTCATCATAACTGTCCAGTTGTGCAGCAAGTGACTGAACAATAATTTTTCATCATTGTTCCATACTGTGTGTTACAGTTTGTTCCTGCTTGTAAATTCAAAGTAAACAGGAATTAAAAAGGAATAAAACGACACGGATGAGTTTGTCACGTCAGACTGCTTGCTTTGAATGGATGGTACATTAGCAAACATGAATTATATGGAGTAGCTTTTTACAATGATTTACCTACCTCATTTTAAAATAACTCAAGATTTAAGGTTTATTTGTCAGATGTCACGTCACAAAGAAGAGAATAAGCACCTGTTTGTGAATTGCAATAGCTGGACCTCATTTCTGCAGCTGAGCAGTGAATCTCTGTTCTCCAGCAGAATGGTGGCACAGATGAAGAGTTCAAATGTGAACTCTCTGTTAACAGATGGAGGTTCTGTTACCGGTTCATCATCTGCAAGGATTATACAGCATTATGCAGGATTTAACAAGCTAAGTTTATACTTTCATGTTTAATAAGAAAAAATAAAAAAAATTAATGGTCATTAAAATTATAGGTTCTTAGCCTGAACAAGTAGAATAAGGAAAATTCTATGTGAAATAAATCACTAGATTATTTTAATGGTATGCATTATTATTTTCTAACCTCAACATATTTTCATTGCTTTGTACACTTTGTAGTTTAATATTCTTACTGCAAGTATTATATGATGGCCACTAATATTATGCATAATGAGTACCTTAGTAGACACAGGTACCTTGTCACTTACATTGTAGGCATATAGGAAGAAATAAGAGGTCCACTTCTGTGTGTATAATTTATTTAATTATCCTCTACCCTGCATTAGTGTAGGTTTTTTGAAAGTCAAGTTAAACTGCTGTGATAAACCCCCCTGTGCGCAGACATACACACAACCATTGCAATATTTTATATAAAAATGCTAATGACTAATGAGCCACTAATGAGCCAACAGATTATATTATATAAGATTATATTATATAAGAATATTCTGTCTGTTGTTTATTATTGAGGTCCCTGCCTGCTGATGGATGTGGATGGACTGACAAGTTCAAGAGATGAGCTATACCTACAGTGTACATCTATATAATAGATACACCTTACAAATCAGTTATAGCAAATAATATTATAATGCACACACTTAAAATTAACATAACTATATATAAACAACCCATATTTCACACAAAATTTTATTTATTACGTATGATGAAACAACAAAAATTCCTAAATCAAAACTATCAAAAGGAAAAACTTCTACCAAGCGCTTGAAAACTCTTACGAAGGCTATGTTTGTACGCCAGTCTCTCCTGATAGAGTGCCCGATCCACCTGCTGGGAAATGAGCTCCAGATGATCACAACTGAGAATCTCAAACAACCGGAGAGCATCACCATGTTCAAACTCGCGCTGGAAACCCAGCAGCAGCCACCTATAAAACAACACAACCACAGAGATGGGCAGCACTTTTAAGAAAAAGGAGATAAACAGAGAGTGATCCAGGTACAGATAATAAAGTGTCACTACACATGCTTGTGAAGGAAGTGCTAGTAAGACAGAATAAAACAAAAATGAGACAGAAGAGGGAGAAAAGCCAATATATTATACTGCACCTGTGACAGAATGTCAGTCTGTCTGTATTGTTAGTTACAAGATGAGCATGAAGATGAGGGTCCAACTCCTTTAGCAGAGCTGCCTCTAATTCTGAAATATATTATGCAGGTTCTCAGGTAAGAGTTTTATTATTGTGGGGTGGTGTGATGTAGCCAAACAGGAATCAGAGTTAGTTTTACCACCCTAAAGTTGATTATTTTCTTATATTTATTTTATTATATAGAAACTCACAATGTGTTTTATTGGTCTTACACAACAGCAAATCTTTATCCACTGTTAAAAGAGAAAACTTGCCAAAAATGCTAATACATGTCTCTGTACAGAAAACTTCAACATATAAATAATTACACATTTTAATACATCACTTTATGTTGTCACTCCACATTTAAAGCCAGTGTTTTATTTATATATTAAAACTACTCCTGAAAAGTAATCACCATTTTCTGACCAATCAGTTATATTATAGTATATAGTATGTATACTGTATATATATATATATATATATATATATATATATATATATATATATATATATATATATATATATATATATATATACAAAAAAAATCGTATTACGCTATAAAAATGAAGATCCTCTAAACAAAACCCACCAATTTTACGATACAGGCCGTCAGCACAAAAGTCTCGTGAAAATTTTTCCATGTAACAGCAAAAGCTCCAGTATGTGTCCACCTCTGAGTCTAGGACCTCCAGAAACCGACTGCACAGATCATTCATACCCTGGGCATAACTGACCGCTGAAAGAGAGAGAGAGAGAGAGAGAGAGAGAGAGAGAGAGAGAGAGAGAGAGAGAGAGAGAGAGAGAGAGAGAGAGAGAGAGAGAGAGAGAGAGAGAGAGAGAGAGAGAGAGAGAACATTTCAACAAAAACCAAACAATCAAAATGAAATTGAGGTCAGAAATCTGCACATTATTCCTGACTAAATAAAAGTAGGGTCAGTGTTTGAGATGTTTGTTCTTGCCTGGGTGGAAAGCAGCATATGTGATCAGAATATCTCTCAGCACCAGGATATTACCCAGGCCTTCATCCCTATGAAAAAAAACCACATAACTAAGACAATAATTCATAGTATTAATTTACATAAACATATGTGTATAGACAGTCCATTCTTTAATTTATTAGAAATTCTCTGTCGAGGCTCATATATTTGGCATTATATATATATATATGAAACAAATACAGGAATACAGATATATTCTGTCTAAATTAAAATTCATCCTTAAAGATGACAAGCAACCCAAGCAGCCCAAAGACATAGTGTATATAACTGAACATCTTTTTATTTAATTATTCTCCTTTGTGCAGTTTTTTTCTCCATTGCCTTTTCACTGGCTTTTGTCAGGTGTAATGTCAAGATTTTACCACTAGATGTCATCATATTACTTGGCAAAATGTAAACATACAATATTATGGTTCAACTGGTTAACAGAGTTATCTATTATAAAATAATATTTCCTACATAAATATCTGTATATAATTAATGTTTCTGTATATAATTAGTGGTTTTGAAAAAATTCTTTACAAACTCTTTCATGGCAGTATGTTGTGTCATTGATATGGTTGGGAAAACATTCTTGCCTACATGCGAAGCTGGTAACCTTTTTTATTTCTCCAATGTTCACAAAATAGAGAAAGTTTGTTTTTATCTCTGGTCATTATAGACTTTTATCTCAATATGGAAACTCTTATTTTGTATTTCAGAACAAAGTGCAAATGCTCTAATACATTTGCTGATAGCAGAGGCTTTGTGCCTTCTTCAGTGAGAGAGTCACCTGTGAACTCATGCAGAACATATATCTGTCATTATATCAATTAATTTACAACAAGATATTCAAGGCACAACATAGTCTTTAAAAGAAAAAAGAATTATTGACATAGCATACGTGTAGTAGGCCAGAACTCTATCAGTTCTCGGAACATCTTTGTCAATGATACGTATGGCCTCTTGAAGTTCTTCCAGGTCAAAAGTCACCCGTTCAAACAGGACCTAAAAATAAAAATATGAAAATAGAGTAAAAGTAAAAAAAAAAAGTCTTATCATGTTTTAAACTCTCATGTGTGGTACTAAATTGGAAAAAGTAAGAATGATACAAACAGGACATTACTAGAGAAATGAACTGAATGTCGCAGTTCCAGTCGCAACCATTAAAGTTCTTTTCACAAGGCCAAATTAGCAAATCTAAATTGTGCAGCATGCTTTAAGATTTATCATTAATATATAATTGAGTTTAATGCATTTTTTAAATTGGTTTTAGGTTACCGACATAGAAAAAGTATGCAATTAAGTTAAAAAGCATCACAGAGCAATTCTCCACAAACAGTTTTTCTGCTGATTTGACCTGCTGTATCAAACAGTTTACAGTTTCAGCAATACTGACACATGTGCAGGATGTATCAGTTCTTCTTTCACACACTGTGGAAAATGTGTTATAAACAAATGTGTTAATAAAAGAACCAACAGTTGTGGTTAAGCCTCAGGGTTATTTACGGTGGTTTTCATATTTTAGCCTTTTCCCCCAAAACTCTAAAAAATGTGTTTATTAAAGATGCTATGAAAGACAAACATAAAGCAGTCATAACGCAGAGTGGTATAAATTGAGTAAAACTTTATATTTGTAAGTAATTTAAATTGCATTGTCACATTTAAAGGGCCAAGGAGATCAAGTCAATCATATATCTGATCTTATTTCACAGCTCTATCCAATTCTTTATATAGTGATCATGCTACAAAGCTTACTTTGTATAAACACATTTAAAAATAATGTGCATTTTTTGTAATTGTGTAAAGATTTCTGTTTGTAAATCGTGGAAGAATCTTCAGTGACTGCTTTGTAACACAGATGTCACAAAAAATACATATTTTTTTTATCACAAAAGATATATATGTAAGCTTTCTGTTTAAGCCTTTACCTTCTGTTTCGTTAACATAAAAATATATACTGTATATGGAGGCTTTAACTTGCAGCAGACATTAGTTGTACCTGTGCCTGAAGCTCTAGGAAGGAAATCCTTTCTTTGACCTCTTTTGACTTGTACTGGTACTGCTGTGTTTCTCTTTCTCTCTCTTGTCTCTTCTCAAAATACTGAACTGCTGCCACCAGCTCAGCTGAGAAAAAGAGGAGAAAGAAAAAACCCAGAGAAAATGGTTACAACAATAATTGCAATATGGCATATTGATTAGAACAAGGTTTACCATCAGTGCCATTAAGGCACAGACGAACAGCCCCAGGAAGCAGATGTTGCCACTTCTTCTTCATAACATGGTAACGTACTGACATCTCTTCCAGCAGTAGGGTGCGCTCCAGAGTTGTAGAGCTACAAGGATACATTCCAAACAAGAAACGCCACACCAGGCCTCGCTCTTCCGGGGAAACGCCACCTAAACACACACTGAGCAGTTTTTATACGCCTCTAGTGCAATTCCTGTGCCAGTTTGCTCTTAGATTTAGAGCTTTTGGCTTTACCAGTGTTACAGGGAATTCTTAATTACAACGTAAAATACTGAACTTACTAAGGTAAGAAATTTGACTATAGGTGAAAAAAGGTAAATAAATAATAAATGCATCTGTAAATAAGATCATTTGTCATTTTTAAAAGTGTTTATAAACGTTTCTTATCATAAAGTCTAAAAATATTACGTTCCAACATCGTACTTGTTACGACCCCGAGTTACGTCTAGGGAGTTCTCGGAGTCAGCAACTAGTGATGACCAAGGTGGATGTGAATGGATGGAATAGACTAACTGGTTCAGTGTGATAATTACTCTAAATTGCTGACAACAGTAATGACATGATGGCACGGTGGCTTAGTGGGTAGCACGTTCGCCTCACACCTCCAGGGTGTGAGGGGTTCGATTCCCGCCTCCGCCTTGTGTGTGCGGAGTTTGCATGTTCTCCCTGTTCCCTTGGGGGGTTTCCTCCGGGTACTCCGGTTTCCTCCCCTGGTCCAAAGACATGCATGGTAGGTTGATTGGCATCTCTGGAAAAATTGTGTGATTGTGTGAGTGAATGAGAGTGTGTGTGTGTGTTCCCTGCGATGGGTTGGCACTCCGTCCAGGGTGTATCCTGCCTTGATGCCCGATGACGCCTGGGATAGGCACAGGCTCCCCGTGACCCGAGGTAGTTCGGATAAGCGGTAGAAAATGAGTGAGTGAGTAATGACATGGGCGGACACAATGCTTGTGCTGAGGTTTTTCTTTTGCTATGCAGATTTTACTAGATTTTTTGTGACTTCTGTTTTATGGACCAAATCAGAACCAGCTACAGCTAAAGCTCCCAAGAACACAGCTCATGAGGCATACATAGTTTCACTAGAGGAAGTTTTTAATATTGTAGGTAAGCACAAAGATTTGTGAAGGTTTTCATTACCACTACAACTGACCTCACGTATTGCGTAAGGGATCTAAAGAGTACAAACTGCTCCTTAATTAATGGAAAATAGAAACACAAAATAGAACACAAACTAAAATATAAAAAATGCTGTTAATACTGGGTTGAAATGTTCAAGTGCACATGCAGCATGGAGATTTTTTATGAATAAACATCTCATTGATAATTTTAGCCTTTATAGAGACTTTGATTTGAGTCAGCATTTCACAGATTTATTTGTTTTTTGTTTTTTTTTAGGAAAATGCCACTACAGTGTAATGAGCAGATTTAAAACAAGACAAGGGTTCCTTCATAAAGTGCACTGTGAGCTCTTTTAGCAGTTTAAAGATAAACATACTGCACAAAGTCTATGTTGAGTGTTGTCAGTTGTATAATTATGACTCTTCATTTCTCTCATTTCTCTTCTCAATTATTCTGGGCAATATTCATTGCAGTAATGTTTAAATGACTGGATTTGCCCTAAATTATATGAGGTAGTGTATGCCATGATTAACACAGCACATTCACCCCTCTATCATTTTCATAGTAATGTTAAAACAAGATTTCCAGTATTTCTAATGTGAGTTCGCAATACGGAGGACAGCGTGCGTGGTGGGTGCAAACCAATCTGTTAATAACTGGTTCTGTGGTAAGCATGCTGACAAATTTCTTCAATAAGTTTGTGCATATGCTAAAGTGACACGTGTTGTAGATTATACTCATGTATGGGCACAGCAGTCATACTAGCACACCTTTATGAAGGCACAAATTTAGCATTTGACTGGAGTATGCACCATCCATCAAAGGCCAAACATCTGTCATGTGACCGTGAAATATTTTCTTGAGATGAAAACTAATATTCTCAGGTAATGGAACACTTTTAATACTTTCAGATGCTGGAAGAGGAATTTAGGCATGAATTAATAAGGTACTTTGTGTATTAATAAAATTTACACAATGTGCAAGAATAAGATGAAGAAACATATTTTTGAGATGGTGCTAATTGTTGGATCTTAAGGAGATTTTGACCTGGCAAAAGATATGTATGATAAAAAATATTAGGATTGAGTCTGATACAATGATTTAGATCTAAATAAATATTACTAGATGATATATATGCTTTTATAAGGTCATTGCTTCCTGATGAGGTGATCAGTGTGCATTGGGACTGGGATTATAACTAGTTTTTAGGAAATAGGAAATAAAGAGAATTCAACAATAGGACACATGATCACTGGTCTAATGTTACCATTTTTAAATATGTACATCCGCAGTCTGGTCTCGTCCACTCTCCCCTCTGCGTCCATAACACCGGGCAGATTCACGCGCTGGCAAGCGGACGTGGGTGACGTCACAGGGGCGACACGTGACACGTGTGGCATCTCGCTGTCAGTTGGCAGTGAGTTCCCCGTCTGAGAAATGCAACTTACTCTGTCTGTGTTTTCTTCCCACGCGGAGCCGAAGGTAATTTCCCCCACAAGCGGAGACGCATAAATGGGTAAGCTGACCGTGTTTGAACCCGTGTACTCCATATGCAGTCTGAACAGGTCCTAACAGAACGGAAGCTCATTAAAATAACCGGCATACAGAGTCTTCAGTCACATGCATGATCAAATCAGCATAATATTTAAAGCTATAACGGTGCTGATCCCCTGGCACAGTAAAGTAAACTCTGCACTCCTCCTGTCACATGACACCATCTCCCCAGTGTTTCAAGCTCAGAGTTTCATTAGAAAAACAATTGCACCCCCTCTACTGGTGAGATCTTTTATTTGTACTGTATTTAGCCTGAGGTGTGGTGCTCATATGATCATAGTCCAATCCAGTGCACACCATTACCCCCCCCCCCCTATATGTGACATGTATATGTGAGGCTAGTGCACTATTTTATTAATTTAACACTAGACATGAGGCCAGAATTCACTCTCAGTTGGTCACTCTTAGGAACACCAATTTAATGTATTATTATTATTATTATTATTATTATTATTATTATTATTATTATTATTGCATAATAGATCCACGCACTTGCATGTATGTGACAGGAGAAAACCTGAGAATGTAGAGGAATCCACACGGATATGGGAAGACC
The DNA here is from genome assembly GCF_022655615.1 of Tachysurus fulvidraco. Lineage (NCBI taxonomy): Eukaryota > Metazoa > Chordata > Actinopteri > Siluriformes > Bagridae > Tachysurus > Tachysurus fulvidraco. The sequence goes on along the minus strand of NC_062528.1, from coordinate 15,885,843 downwards.
ATGCAAAGAAACTACACAAATGGCAACCTGAGGTCAGGATTAACAAACTGAATTGTAGTAAGCTGTCTGTACAGGAATAATGCTTGATGCACCACACTGTAGACTTTTTGGCCAACTCTTCTTCATCGCTTCAGTTCATCGATGTCTTAGAGCATTCATTTATGCACAGCTTTCTTAAGATCCCACCACGGCATCTCAATGGGATTGGGGCCTGGACATTGACTTGGGCACCAAGTGGCCATCAGCTTGATTTTTTATTCCTTAGCCATTTAGATGTTGATTTGCTTGTGTGCTTGACCCATTTTTCAAATGTTCTCCATTATGTTCTCATCAATTTAAAGGATATTGCTCCAGAATTTCTGTGGTTTGTTCAGATGCTATTTTGCAAACATAAGTTGTGCTGCCATACCTGCAAAACCGTTATCAAAAAATAGCTAAGAATCATCTTTTTTATACATCTTTATTGTCTGTTATAAAAAAAATTCTGTAATTATATTTCATGATCTACTGTATATACAGTACGCAGCATCATTCCAATGGTAGAGGGGGGCAGGTTGGGAATCTCTTAGATTAACACTTAACAGACAAGAATTACCCCTGTCAATATACATCTCTTTGTTTGCCAAATAATTTGTAATAGTAATAGAAATACAAACTACAAAGTAATATTTGACAGTAGTTTTTAGAGTTTATTTTTGATAGATATATTTATGGTACATGGAATGGATTTTTTAAACAAACTGAATTGTAGTAAGCTGTCTGTACAGAGAGATGAATTCAGAGATGAATTTACTAGTGAATGATGCTGCTTAACAGTTTTGAAACATTCATTCATTCATTCATTTTCTACCGCTTATCCGAACTTCTCGGGTCACGGGGAGCCTGTGCCTATCTCAGGTGTCATCGGGCATCAAGGCAGGATACACCCTGGACAGAGCGCCAAACCATCACAGGGCACACACACTCTCTCATTCACACACACACTCACACTCACAGGAAACCACCGAGGCACGGGGAGAACATGCAAACTCCACACACACAAGGCGGAGGCGGGAATCGAACCCCCAACCCTGGAGGTGTGAGGCAAACGTGCTAACCACTAAGCTACCATGCCTCCCAGTTTTGAAACAAAAATAAGTAATTTTCCATTTAAGTGGTCAACAAGGATGATGGAGACAATGACTCATAAGTGGGTGATAAATGTCTGTTGCTTTGAACTTTCAATGTGTAAGAAAACACACATTCATATTTAATTTAACCATTCAGTGTTTTATTCACTGATTTTACACTCACAGTCCTGAATACAAATACAGAAACAGAAAAGTGAGCATAAAAATATCCAACAATTGGCATTTCAAATCAAATAAAGTCTAAATTCATTTTATTTACTCTAAACTCTTCTTTTAAATACAGTTTGATACACATTATATTGTTAAAAATCAATACGGTTTATTGTTAGTATCAATAATCTCACATAGAGACAATATCAGCATTTTTCTGAGACACTGTCAAAATCATCACAGCATTTAAAAATGTAAAACAGACTCAAATATTTATGAAGTAAAGAATCTTCTATCTGTCATGTCTTTCCAATGGCTTAAACATCTTTATCATGACGCATCTTCATGCTCTTCATGAGTTAAAATAACAGTTGCAGTTCTATTCAAATTTAATACTAATGCATTCTTTTTTTAATAAGAAAACAATTCCTCTGTCTATAGCCACCTTCTTGCACTGAAACACGCTTGACACCTTTTTTTCCCCCCTATTGAGGCCATGTTAGAAAAGTCACACATTGAACAAACATCACACATTGTCATAATTATATAATATATGCATGAACTGACTTTTTGTAATAATTATCTGTGGGTGTTTATGAGTCATAAGAGTCACTTAGGTTAAGTGAAAAATAGGAGTCATTTTAAGACGTTTAACAAGATGTCATGTTACAGTTTTAGGTAAACCAACCAGGACAAAAAATAATAACGGATGTATAGGAAAACAAAGTAAAAAAGCATATAAACATTTAGAGAGATTCACAAATAACCTGCCTGATCTGTCTGGACTTCTTACTGTACCTTTAACACAACAATCTAGCAAAAGTGGAGAAAAAATAAATTAGAGGTTTTTAGAATTGCGTTTGAGGACAGTTTGTCCAGCTATAGACAGGCTCTAAAAACTGCTAGGGCTGAGCACCTGACCAAACTTATAGAAAATAACCAGAACAATCCCAGGTTTTTATTTAGCACAGTGGCTAGATTAACAAAAATCCAGAAATCTGAACACACTATTCCATCACAGTTCAGTATTGAGGACTTGCGATTCTTCGCTGATAAAATTGAAAACATCAGGAACAAACAAACAAGACCCTATTAGTTCTACTTGACCATAGTGTTGCATTTGACGCTATAGATCACAACATTCTCCTAGATAGCTTACAAAATTACACAGGTATTCATGGACAGGCTTTAAGTTCGGTTAGATCCTACCTGTCTAATCGATAACATTTTGTAGAATTAAATTTAGAATCCTCCAGTTTATTGCCAGTTAATTATGGGGTCTCTCAAGGATCAGTCTTAGGACCTCTGCTTTTCATGATATACATGCTTCCATTAGGGAACATTATTAGAAGACATGGTATTAGTTTCCACTGTTATGCTGACGATACACAGTTATATATCTCATCAAATCCAGATGAAATAGCTAAATTGTCCAAATTAACTGAGTGCATTAGAGAGATAAAAGATTGGATGAGCTGTAATTTTCTGTTGTTAAACTCTGAAAAATTAACTTAAATTTGGAGGGATGTACTGTTACTAGTAGCTTGACAGTGGAAGACTTGGGTGTTATATTAGACAGCAACTTGTCTTTTGAAAATCATATCGCCCACACTACAAAAACAACCTTCTTCCACCTTAGAAATATTGCCAAACTGAGAAACATCCTGTCTGTATCTGATGCTGAGAAGCTAGTTCATGCTTTCATGACCTCTAGACTGGACTATTGTAATGCACTACTAAGTGGTTGTCTTGCATCTTTAATAAATAGGCTACAGTTAGTCAAAAATGCAGCTGTCAGAGATCTCACTAGGACAAGAAATTATTATCATATAACCCAAATTTTATCATCTCTACATTGGTTACATGTTAAGTTTAGAATTGATTACAAACTGCTAATACTTACGTACAAGGCTCTTAATGGTTTAGCTCCCATATAATCTAACTAGTCTTCTAACACGTTACAATCCTTCACGCTCTCTGAGATAAATACATACACATTTAAATATATCTAATATGAATCTTTAATTTTGTATTCTATTAATCTTTATATTATTATTTATATTAACCTTTTGTTCTATGTTTTTGTTCTGTAAAGCTGCTTTGAGGCAATGTCGATTGTACTGTAAAAAACACTATACAAATAAACTTGAATTGAATTGAACTGAAACATAGCTGACAAAAACTTTATTGATAATGGAAAAGAAACTAGGAAAGTGTGAAGTATATTTTCTGTCTTGTTCTCAGTATCAGCATCTGAAAGTTGAAAGCATAATAATAATAATAATAATAATAATAATAATAATAATAATAATAATAATAATAAGAAGAAGAAGAAGAAGAAGAAGAAGAAGAAGAAGAAGAAGAAGAAGAAGAACCTCCTTCCATCCATCAGCAAGGGCATTGAAGATGAAACATGGCTTGCATCAACATCAGCATGCCAATGATCCCAAACACACTGCCCGGGCAATGAAGGAGTGGCTTTATAAGACACACTTCAAGGTTCTGAAGCGGCCAAGCCAGTCTCCAGATCTCAACCCATGGAAAGTCTTTGGAGGGAGTTGAAAATCTGTGTTGCCCAGCGACAGCCCCAAAACATCACTGCTCTAGAGGAGATCTGCATGGAGGAATGAGACACTACCAGCAACAGTGTGTAAAAACCTTCTGGAGACTTACAGAAAACATTTGACCTCTGTCATTGCCAACAAAGGGTATATAACAAAGTATTGAGATTAACTTTTGTTATTGACCAAATACTTATTTTCCACCATAATTTTCAAATAAATTCTTTAAAAATCAATGTGATTTTCTGATTTTTTTCTCCTCATTTTGTCTGTTGAAGTTGAAGTGTACAGTACCTATGATGAAAATTACAGGCCTCTCTCATCTTTTTAAGTGGAAGAACTTGAACAATTGGTGGCTGATTAAATTTTTGCCCCACTGTATGTATCTTGTATATTTTAATTCTTGAAGATTTAAATAATTGACATTCAATTCTTTCCTTAATTTAACCATTCAGTGTTTTTCTCAGTGATTTTACACTCACAGTCCTGAATAAAAATACAGAAACAAAAAAGTGAGCATAAAAAATCTAATCATTGGCAAATCAAATCAAATAAAGTCTAAATTCATTTTTTTTACTCTATACTCTTCTTTTAAATACAGTTTGATACACATTATATTGTTAAAAATCAATAATCAATAATCAAATCAATCATAAAAATCAATAAGGTTTATTGTTGGTATCAATAACCTCACATAGAGACAATATCAGCATTTTTCTGAGACACTGACAAAAACATCACAGCATTTAAAAATGTAAAACAGACTCAAATATTTATTAAGTAAAGAATCTTCTATCTGCCATGTCTTCCTAATGGCTTAAACATCTTCATTTTGATGCATCTTCACGCTCTTCGTGATGTCCTGGGAGTTAAAATAACAGTTCCTATCCAAATTGACTACTAATGCATTCTTTTTTAATAAGAAAAAATTCCTCTGCCTATAGCCATCTTCTTGTACTGACACATGCTTGACACCTTTTTTTTTTTTTTTTTTTACACAATTGAGGCCATGTTAGAAAAGTCACACACTGAACAAACATCACATGCATGAACGGACTTTTTGTAATAATTATCTGTGCGTGTTTATGAGTCACTTAGGTTACATGAAAAATACATTTACATTTTCAGCATTTAGCATCCACTCTTATCCAGAGAAACTTACATTTTCTCTCATTTTTTTATACAACTGAGCAATTGAGGGTTAACGGCCTTGCTCAGGGGCCCAGCAGTGGCAGCTTGTTGGACATAGGAATCAAACTTACAACCTTCCGATTGGTAGCCCAACAAATTAAACACTAGGCTACCACATCCCACAAAAAAAAAAAAAAAATAAGGGACATTTTAAGACATTTAGCAACATGTCACATTACAGTTTTCGGTAAACCTAACCAGGACAATAAACAATAACGGATGTATAGGAAAGCAAAGTATAAAAGCATATAAACAAAGCTGACACAAACTTTAATGATAATGGAAGAAAAATTAGGAAAGTGTGAAGGATATTATCTGTCTCGTATTCAGTATCAGCATCTGAAAATTGAAAGCATAATAATAATAATAATAATAATAATAATAATAATAATAATAATAATAATAATAATAAAGGATGTAGTAATAAATAGGGATGGCTTAAATGGAGTGCAAGTAGTGTTCAAAATGCCAAGTTGTTGCATCTTTCCAAAAATATAGACAAAGTATAGATAGATATAATGTACAGAATGATCAAGTTTTGTGTTCTTAACTCAATGCAATCAAGTACTGTAAAACTCCTGTTGATTGGCTGACATTGGCCTTGTCTTTATTTCTTTTAAACCGTTTAGTGCAAAGATGCAGTACAACAATATTAATTAAATGTAACTTATCCTGAGAAACTCCCTGACCTTGTACATCACCTCAGAATAAAGTATAGCTTTTTCAGTAAATTAAGAATATATTGCCATTAATTGGCTAGAACTGTTTGGCAGGTGATGTACATATTAGTGACAAATGTTTATGTTTGTATTCTTAAGGATCAGATGCTGCTGGTTTTTGAAGATGGAGAACTATCTATTATATTTTGCAGAAGGGAGTACTGTCCACTGACCAAGTGCCCTTTGTCTACAGCTTATGGTTTACAGTCAATGTATGAGAGAAAAATAAGAATATGTAAAACTGAAGATTCCATCACCTTGTGTATTTGACTCCTAATTATAATAAAAATATATAATAAGGTATAACTTACCAGTATTGTTACCAGTGTTATTATTAGTATTAACTGTGGTACTGAGGATGGATATTGCTGTAGTCAACTCCTCTTGGACAACGAGGATTGTGCCGTTTGTATAATGCTGCAATATTTTCTGATCAATAAGGATGAAGAAATCACAGACGTACTTGCTACTGTCATTTAGCTTGAGCATGAAGAGTGAAAGGCTTGTACTGTGCTGGTTTATATTAGTGTTCTCTTGCAGCCGTCCTCTGAGCTGGGAAAGGTTTTTGACCTCGTGTAGTTGTCTGTCCTCATCTTCCATGTACCACTCTACAGTGAATTTAGAAATTTTCACATCTTCATCTGCACGGATGTGACATGACAGGGTAACATTTTCCCCTTCAGAGAGATATACAGCGGCTGGCTGCTGTTCCACATATATGTGACTACTGACAAATGCTGTAGATGGGCACAGAGTGCAAGAACTGTCATTTAAAAAAATATTTCAAGTAATTAAATAAATAATTTTCAACTTTCTGACTGTTTAGGTATGCTTATTGTTAGCATTTCCTCTTAGCAAACTAAGCTTTATATACTGTAGTAAGCTATCAATCATTATTTACCCACATAATGATTATACTCACATTTGATCTTTTTCATATGTTTTACATTTTAATTTTTCCAGATAATTAATATCTTTAAATATATTATATTATATTATACAAAAATATGGAATTTTTAACGTCTGCCCTATTTTTATTTTTCTTGTGATCCACTAATACACATTTCAGCACACACATTTCATCCTTCATGTAAAATTTGTGTGCTGTTTTTGTAAATCAGCTGTTACAAGCTTATAGAGCAATATTGTATTTAAAACTTCAAATATAGTCAAACATGTTACCTGAAAGATGGATTAGAGCAAAAAGGAACTCATTAGGTAACATCTCTTCCTAAATGGAAGAAGAGTCAACATCATCTTATCATCATGTTGCATTACATCTTGCTCTATGACTACATGTGAGATAATTTTATGCAAATGCTGGTTGGCACACATTAGAAATAAAAATCACACATTTATGTTGAGGTCATAACCACAATATAACAACTGTCAAACAATATGCAAATAATAAACATTACATCAGCTTATCATACTTTTACTTTGATAAAGCCTTTACATTTTTACCCATATTTAATACTGAATAAGAGTAGCCTAGGTGCTGTAATAAATGATTCTAAGCAAAATATAAATGACAAAGTTTTACTTTAAGCAAAAGTTTCACTTAAGGTTTAAATATAGTATAGGTTTCAGTTGTTTGTCTTTGTCACACCTTTGAGCACTAGTTTATTATCTAAAGTACAGCAGAATGGGCAATCTCCTAACTGCAGACATCACACTCAAACACATTGCAGAGAATACACAAATACAGTATGTGCAATTTGCTTGAGTGTCATTCATCTAAACAATGAGCTTAACATAATTTACATTTGAAAACCAAGTTGCTAAGATACATGTTTAATCCAAGTTATAAGTATATAGGCCTATTTTAAAGTTGTGACTTACCTATTTTCTGTCCAAAAACAATGCTCTTTGTTGCCAGCTTTTATCCGTTGCATAAAACCAGTGCTTTGAAGGAGCAAATGTCACACGTGATGGGGTCTTTCACTCCTCTCTAAGAGTAAGCTAGCATTTCCTCTTCAAGCTGCATGTCATAAATCTGTCTCACTGTTGTGCCACATGTAATGAAGAAGAGATGTGTGGAATGTATGTCTCATGCATCATCACACAAACACTATTTGCTTTTTGTGAGCAGGTTCAGCTACATGTGATGTGAAATCTTAACATTTTAGTGATTTTTATTGTACACTTCTACATTAACAAACGCTTCCTGGGTGTTTCTTAACCCATGTGGTTATGGAGAAACAGGAAGTTTACAGCAAGAAAAGGCAGAAAAACCTTTTCAAGTAAATCTTGCAATATACAGGGCTTGTGTCTGCTCAGCTTTGGACATCTCTTCAGTGTGAGTTTCCAATTTAACCATAAATAAAGTATATTATTCATATTGTCATTTATTACAAATATTTCTGCATTCACTTCTGAAAGTTTAAAATAAACACCAACAGCAGTATAAAGAGTTTTAGAAGTATTTGAATATTAGAAAGCAGCCAGGGTTCATGTTTTCCTGATATTATTTTATATATTATCACTCATCTATTTTTTTTTAATTATTATGTTTTTTAATGTTCTTATTTATTTAATTTTTTTTATTATCCTTAGATGGCACTTTCACTGTGGATAACAATTATTAGCATATGTTGTATGTACTCCGAAGTGACCAGATTTACAGGTAAGACAATTTACATTTAATATTAAATAAAAACTAAATCACATTGCACCATTGTGTTATGTGGCTTGACAGTAAGAAATGTTACGGTTAACACTCTGAAATTAATTTCTTTCCTGTAATTAAAATGTTTTATTTCTTTTATACCACAACGATTTACCAATGAAATAAACTAAGTCATTCCTTTAACAAATTATCCTTTTTTTCTTTGCTAAAGTTAATATGACAAATGTGCATTTTTTTAAATGTAATTAATATGCAGCTTGTTAGTCATGTTAGCAAGAAATGTAACACATGTCTGAAAACTGCAGACTTCTTCAGAAATTGCTTAAAGTCATTAAAAGTAACCATGCATGTCCCCATGAACATTAATACAATAAAAAAGTGACATGACATACAGCTAAGTATGGTGACCCATACTCAGAATCTGTTCTCCGCATTTAACCCATCCGAAGTGCACACACACAGCAGTGAGCACACACATCCTGAACACACACCCGGAGCAGTGGGCAGCCATTTATGCTGCAGCACCCGGGGAGCAGTTGGGGGGGTTCAGTGCCTTGCTCAAGGGCACCTTAATCGTGGCTGGCCTGAGACTCGAACCCCCAACCTTAGGGTTAGGAGTCAGACTCTCTAACCATTAGGCCACTTGGGGAACTAATCCCCCTAAATACAACATGAATATAAACTTTGAAGCATGAACTATTGTTTGAACAATCTGTATCCAGCATGTAAATATTCATCAGCACTGTGGTATAAAAATATTTAATATTAATAACTTAATTATGAAACAGGTTTTAAGTTTGAATTTATAGAACAGCAGCAACAACAACAAAAGCAACAACAACAACAACAACAATAATAATAACAATTATGTAAACAGTAACAGTAACATCTCTTACTGAAACATTAAGGCTTACTGATAAACTCTAGAAGGCCAACTGAAAATAGACATTCAAGATATACTTATTTTGCATCATGATGACTCATTTGGGATTGCAGACTAACAGCAAAGAAACTGCTTTGTATCAGTTAAGGTGACAGTTCTCTAATTTCAAATTTTTAGTTCACTTATCTCTCGCTCTTTCTCTCTCTCTCTCTCTCTCTCTCTCTCTCTCTCTCTCTCTCTCTCTGTCACACACACACACTCAAACACACACACACACACACACACACACACACACACACACACACACACACACACACACACACACACACACACACACACACACACACACTCTATCTTTATCTATATGGTATTGCTAAATACTACCCTAGAGAGGGGAGACTGGATCTTTAAGATTTCAAGCTTATTGCACAGGAATTTTGCCTGGTAGACAGTTTTCTAGAAGACATAAAGAATTTGAACATGATTTAATATGAAATTCTGAATATGTGCTCTAAAAAAATGTGTGTGCAATGACACCTTGAGACTGAAACAGAATTGTGTGGGTAACTTGTGAAAGCATCATAAAGTTTCACAGAATTTCATGGACACTTCTGAAAATATTGTTTTATTTTAGAATAAAGTCTGGTCACTGTACTGAATAATTCTCTTAGACATTTGCTTCTTTGAGAAATCCAGCAGTTTTAGACAGTTTCACTGTCCTGTACTTGTCAGATCAGATAAAAATATATTTCATGTCATTCTACACTCATTAAAAATCAGAATTATAAGTCCCTCTCAGATTAACTTCATTGTGTATGCATTAGTGCTTTTTTCTTGTTTATGTCATAAAGCAAAACGGTCAATCTTTCTCCACTTTGTCTCCATACATGAACATCCTAATATGTTGCTTTGAAATGCTTTTAAAAATTCGAAAACCTTACCCTGTTTTTTTTTGTAGTTGTAGGTGATACTTCTGTTTCAGCAGATACTGTTAATGGTTTGTTTGATCATATCCCTCATCATTTACATCATTATATCATGTACACTGTACTGTACATGAGCAATTCTTAGTTTTCTCAGCAGTATGGGGCTAAGTATAGGGAAAATCTATCAGAATATAATATACAGCTATTTAAAAAGTAGTTAGTAATGTTTATGTTTCTTTATTACAGGAACCACTCAACCAACAAATGCAGGCTGTAAGTATCAAAGAGTTAGTTCAGGACAGTTAATTGTAGATAAAGGAATTTGCTTACTTAGTTTTCAGCACATTTTCCTCTTAATCTTATCATTCTAGGGTCTAGGGTTTGATTCCAGCCTCCACACTGTGCATGTAGAGTTTGAGACACACTGAGTCGATTGTGTGTGTGATTGTGTTCCGTGTGTCCCACACACTGTGCCCTGAGTCCCCTGGGATAAGCTCCAGGTTCTCTGTGACCATGTGTACAATAAGCAGTGTAGAAAATTGATGGATAAATGGATAGATCTGCTTATTGTGCTAACATCACAGGCCACCGCAAAAAAAAGATTAAATTGAATGAATAAATAAATAAAATATAGGTATAGATAGTGCTGGAAAAAATTACAATAACTATCAGTAATTAATCGCATTTTTGACCCTGCATAATCAGTGTTCTGCCGGTGGTACTTATTACTTTTGGTACTTGCTACCAGAGAACTAGCACAAAACTGAAATTTTATCATGTAGACAGGAAATTTTAAAAAAACTTGGCAGGGTGAAGACAGAAAATATATCTTATAAGCCATAAATACTTTGAGAGTACTTTCTGCGACAAGGCAAAATGGTACAGCAAGTCCAAAGTTGTTTTGTGTCTCTAAAGAAGATGAATAAGAAGAAGTGGATGTGGTCAGCATCAAGCAAGCAATAAAAGTTGATGTAAAGTTGAGCAATGTAGCTGCTAAAGTTGATTTGGTAGCCTGGTGATTAAGGTATTGGTTCACCAATCGAAAACTTGTGATTTCAAATCCCAGGTCCACCAAGCTACCACTGATGGGCCCCTGAGCAAAGCCCTTAACTATCAATTGCTCAGTTGTATAAAAAAAAAAGTTGCTCTGGATAAGAGAGTCTGCTAAATGTAATGTATATAAGAACATTTTGATTCATCCTACTGTACCTTGATAAAACAAAGCTTGCACTGCTTCACACCTGTAAATAGGACTTTCTTTTACATGTATTCTAATTTAGAGACAGCACATAAATGTTGCTTAAAACAAGGAGAACCATTTACAGTACTTCCTTGCTTAGCAAAAGACTACAAGTAATAGAAAACTTTACACTGATATGTCATATAATACTGTAAGTTATAGCAAGACCACATGATTCTTAATTTAACTTGTTACCTATTATTTTCTGTGTTTTTTTTCTCTTAAACAGTGACTTCCACACAAATCACATACATTAGCATTTGCGTTCCATTAGCTGTTGTCCTGCTAGCAGCTATTATTACAATAGTGCTAGTGTTTATTTACAGACGAAAAAGGTGAGTTTTATTTGGACTGTTTTGTGCTGTTTTTGTATTTTAATGTGCTGATTTTTTTGTTAAACTAATTAATCTAATGATCAACCAACCAACCAACCAACCAACCAACCAGCTAACTAGCTAACTATCTAACTAACTATGAGGTGGACACAATAATTTGATATAATTGCAGGTTTTGCTAATATGTGCTTACAGTCTCCTAAGGGGTGTCATACACATGGAATTTGTGTATTTTTCTAAGCTTGTATACATAAATGTGACATTTTCTGTTATTTAATTCCCATGGCAGATGTTAAAGAGCAAAGGATTTTTCTGAAATTTTTTTTTTGCTGCTGAAGCAGCGACTATGCTAAGGAAAACGTTTCAAAAGCACTGCATTCTGTGTCCTAAAACAGCATATCAAGACAATGTTATGATCTTGATCTTGCACTCTTATAACACACCTGCATAAACTACACTATCAACCAAGCAGTTTTTAAGCAAAATCAATGTGTAGCAATTCACATCCACCATATTCTCCAGTTCTCATTCCTTGTCAATTGTTTTTGTTCCTGCATAACCACTGGATATTTTTCCTTATGTTTTCCTATGAATGCCTAAGCTTTGATGTAAAATAGCTGATTAACATTAAGGCTTGGGGAACTAATCCATGAACAAGTCTGTTAACATAAAGAAGATCTACATTGTCTTGGGCTGACGTGCTTCTTTTGATTTTGAAGAACTTTGTAGAAGTTTTATCAAGCAGCAAATTTACATTTGCACTTTTACTTTAACATCTGCCATGGGGTTAAAAAACAAAAATCATTAAATTTTTGAGCAGGACCATAGAAAGAAAATGACACAAACACCCCACATGTATCCTTCACAAGGTATGACATCACTTTGTAGACTGACTTACCAGACTGTAAGCATTACGAGAATTTTTGAGTCCCCCTTGTTCATGTTCACCTCAGTAAGAGAACTGTTATTATTACATGTTAAGATTTCAGAATGTAAATAATACAGAAGTTGATATTGATATTACTTTGAATATAAAAACCGTTAAGGTTTATATTTCAGTTCCTGTCATGAATGTTTGATTTTTTATATTTTCTCTTTTTATTGTTGCTTTATTTAAGTACAAAGGAACAGATGGGTGTTTACAGAAATATAAACTGACTTACAGGGGACGGGGATGCTTACATCAGGAGTCAATCTACTATGGAAATGATGGAAATGTGTCTACTGAAGTGGATCATAATGTGTAAGACATGGCTTTGATACAACAGATTCAGACTCAGACACTGAAAAACATACTGATGACCACATCCCGAACCTCTGAACTCAAAGTATTCAAACTGTAGCTTGAAACATATCCTGAACTTGTGAAATTATCTTCTTGCAACTTCACTTTTGTCTACAAATCATGAGTGTTAGCTAGCAACACAAAAGTAAGCTTTAAATGGCTCATCGTGTTAACAATAATACATTACATTAAATGTTGGTAGTTAAAATGTTGGTAGTTTAAACTAAATACTCAATTCACAGTTGTAGCTGAAGTGTTGTTCTGCTTCTATGAACACTAAATCCTGCCTTCTTTGGTTTGATTCGCCATCTCAGTTATTTGGAGATTAATGAACACTGCTAGACTTGATACAGATCACACTAAAAATGTAACTTTAAAAACCCACAACTAATTATAACCACACATATAAGTGTGGAGTGCAGGAGAGCAGCACCAAAAATATCATATATTTGGGGGAACAGTTTGGCCATATCTGATTATTAGCAGCACATGTCCCCCCACTGCCTATGCTGGATATCACTCTGCTGGGACTTGTCTAAATGTTATCACCACTACAAGCACAAAACATCAATTATGAGAATTATTACACTGCCATTTTTACACAGGTATAAGCCAAAAGAAAAGGAAAAGGACAACTATGGATCAAAGCCACCTTTAACAACTAAAGAGGAGCCAATATACATGAACGTCCAGGTAGTGTAGCTATTGCACAGACAAATAAAAAATATGTAATTGATTCTGCTTAGTTCCCTGTGTTCATCATAATGTTCTTTTATTTTATTGTTTAATAATACTCTTAGGGTGGCACGGTGGCTTAGTGGTTAGCACGTTTGCCTCACACCTCCAGGCTTGGGAGTTCGATTCCCGCCTCCGCCTTGTGTGTGTGGAGTTTGCATGTTCTCCCCGTGCCTCGGGGGTTTCCTCCGGGTACTCTGGTTTCCTCCCCGAGTCCAAAGACATGCATGGTAGGTTGATTGGCATCTCTGGAAAATTGCCCATAGTGTGTGATTGTGTGAGTGAATGAGAGTGTGTGTGTGCCCTGCGATGGGTTGGCACTCCGTCCAGGGTGTATCCTGCCTTGATGCCCAATGACCCCTGAGATGGCACAGGCTCCCCGTGACCCGAGGTAGTTCGGATAAGCGGTAGAAAATGACTGAATGAATGAATAATACTCTTCATTGAAGACTTATTCAATCTGTCACTGCCTCCCTGGATAAAAATAAATGCTTCTAGAATGGCTTTATGGACCTACATTAATGTAATGATGTGCAATACAGTGCAATAAAATATGAAATTAAAAATAATATCATCATATTTGTATCCCAGCTATAATTTCTTGTTTTCTAATTTGTGTAACTGGGAATGTTGTGCAAGTATCATTCTAAATAAATTGAATTTTATTTCATTTATTATGTTATGTTTTCAAAAGATCGAAGCAAATGATTTACCTCTAGCTTCTTAGAACTTGTCATATACAGTACATATACCTGAATGTTCTGATAACTTTCTCTTTAAGCTGTGGTGCAGATAATCACAAAATGAAAGGCACACTATTACCACGTTCTGTATATGAGTCACTAAAGTTTCTTTATGTGAATGTAATTCCTGTAACTTATGCACATTATTAGCCAGTGAACTATTGTTATTCCTGAGCTTTTTCTGCTTCTGCTTTTTTTCCCCTACAGGGTAAATGTTCTGCGGAGCCGAATGTGGCTGGTGATCGAACTGAAAATATCTACTGTAATGTTGGCTATGATACACAGCAGTAGGACACAAACCATCGTACATTAAGATCATGGCAGTATCATCACATCATTTGTTGAAAGACTTGATATTATAAATATATTATTCTTTATATACAGCTTAATCATGGAATGTAACTGAATTGCATTAGCTTTTCCCTCACATCTCTAAGGTATGTATAAAGTCATGAAAAACATGCTATTTTAAATGGTTTATTTATCAGCTGCAAAAGAAAATTATGTATATGAGAAATCAGCATATGCATTAAATTTTTATTAGATGACTGTTAAATGTTCATCAGAAAATAAAAGCTAAAGCAATTTCATGTTGTATTATTTATATTACATTCACATTTAGTATTATTTATATATGTCAAACAAGATTTTTTTTCTGATCTATCAGGTTCTGCATTTGATTTCCTCTTTTCTCTTTCTATGTTGCAAAATGTCATGTTCTAAAAAAACTAAGTAAAAACCAGTGTTTTGCAACAAATTACTCTGCAATGGAAATTCACATATAATGATAATAAACTCCACTTATGGAAAATAGAAACTATGCTATGTGTTATTTTTTATTAAATTGTTTTCTCTCTGTAAACGCCTTCTTTGTAATTGATGTTACTGAAGAAAGAGGTCAGATCACAGGATAAACAAGGCATTCAAAAAGAAGGTCTTTATGTTAAATAATGCTTTTATGTTGGTCAGTGCATCGGAAAAAAAACCTAAAAAGTGTTATACTGTATTAAACTTAAGCTGTTGCACAAACACCAGTTTATGCTTGATGTTTTATTATTGATGTGCCTCCTGACAGGCAAATATGAAAAAAACAACAACAATTCTTCTCTATTTAAGTATTTATTTTAGAAATGTGCAATGTCTTCTTAGCAATGCATTCTTAATAATCCTGTTTTAGTCATTCAGAACATTAAATGCAATTAACCATTAGATTAGTTATGGCAAAATTATGGTTAAATTCATGCAAACAAAAAATAATCATACTGAAATAATGTACTATAAGACTTGAAATACAAAAAAATATATATGCAGCATCTAAAAGCAGACTATATGAAAAATGTATTTGTAAGATTTTTTTTTTTATTTATTGAACCTGTACTATAATTTGATTGTTACTGTATAATATATATTATGTTATTGTAATCTAATAAATTACATTATGTTCAAGGATAAATTCAAATACTTACTTATAATTAAAAAATGTATACTTTAAAAAAATTCATCATCTTTTACTCCTTCACCGAACAAATTTCTTTGGCGTTCACACATTAGCATATGTTTCTTCGTATTCACTAGCATATTCATAGGGATACTCCTCTTCATATGGCTCTTCAAGCTGAAAAGGGTGAATAAAGTTTAGGATTATATTAAATACATTACAGTGTATACATTGTTATGGAAGCTTGTTTCCACCTTGTTTTAAAAAACTACTTTATATCTAAGAATTGCAACTTTATCTCAGAATTCTGATTTTTTTCTTGCAAGTCTTCTTTCGACTCTTGAAAGAACATTACATAGGAATCTGTTGTGGCATAGACCCAACAAACCAGATGATGCAGAAGTGGTATATTTTATACACCAACAGCTTCAGGCATTAGAACGTCAACATGATTATCTGTGGATGCACCAGAAATGTTGGATGTCTGGAGTTATTACAGACAGAGAAACTGTCTGCCAATTAATGAGACTTTTAGATGGACAAAGTGTGGACCTTAGGTTGTGAGGTTATCCATGTCTATGCAATACAAGAACTGCAAGGAAAAAAGTCAGAATTCTGAGATGTAGTCAGAATTCTGAGATATAGAGTTTCTTTTATAAATTCTTTTATTTCTTATCTTTTATTATTTTTCAAAATGAGGTGGAAACAAGCTTCCAGACATTGTACTATGTGCAATCATTTTATGCATAACATGTTTTAAAGTAGATACAGAGACATTTTACATATTAACGTGGTTATGCCTACTCATTGCTTATTACTCTTATGAGTCCCATAATGAGCTTCTTTATTTCTAATAAGGCAGAAGTAGTAGCTTTGTCTGTACTTTTAAAGGACATTATAGATCAATCTTCATCTGGTAGCATCAATTAATTAATTAATAACAATTAATTATGATTAAAATGCTCATAAACACGTATACTTTTATGCACAGAATACTTTTTGTACCAATTTGTATTCCACTCATATATTATAGATGAATTTGTGTAAAAAGTTGATTTATAATTTATGTACTTAACGCAAGACTGCAAAAAGGGAAAAGCTGCAGTGAACCTACTGTCATGTTGCCGTACACATGCTGACTGTCGTCATAGCTTGGGTTCACATCTGAACATTTCCTGCAGATAGAATGACATGTTGTAATTTAACTACATTCATGTACAGTTGCTAAAATACTTCTGTTTATACTAACACTACTACACAGCAAATTTCTGGAGTTGAATATTCTGGAATTAGACATAGATTTGTGTAAGCGTTGGGAGTTTGAAACTTATTAGGAGTTTATTTTTTAACTTTTTTCTAACAGCCTGTGCTGAAGGGTACTCTAAATAGTGTAATATTTTTGTGTTCATACACTAGATGTTGAGGAGCCCGATTCAACTCCATCTTGTGTTGTTTGGTCCATATCTTTCCCTCACCCAGCTGCCTTATCTTAGGCTTCCAATATATGAAAAGTGCCATTTTAGTTTATTAAACTATTTTTTATTCTGTGAGGGATTTCAGGGAACACAGCACTTGTTTGGAAGTAGTAGCTCAGTGGATAAGGTGTTGGACTACTAATTAGAAGGTTGCGAGTTTAAATCCCATGTCCACCAAGCTGCCTTTCCTGTGGCCCTGAGCATGGCCCTTGACCCTCAATTGGTCAGTTGTATAAATGTAATTCTGGATGTCTACCAAAGGCTGAACATTCATGTGTGTTTTTCTTGTTTTTGTTTTTGTTTTTTTTTGTGTAATTAACAGCACCTGAAAACATTTTAGTGTTTTAGATATTTTAAGGCTGTGAAATGGTTATTATTTAAATAAACTAGGAGTGAAATTTTACTCAATAAGTTAGTAGAATTTTAATTCCACCGGAGTTTAGATTTAACTCCTGAAAAGAGCTGAAAAATCAACTCCCTAGGGTATATTCTATGGTCACCCATGCACACCCAAATGTAGTTAGAACAAGCTCACAGAGAGTTCATTCCAACTGGATACACACACACACACACACACACACACACACACACACACACACACACACACACACACACACACACACACACACACACACACACACACACACACACATATATATGTATATGTATGTATCTTCTGTGTAAAAACAAGAACAGAAATACCTTTTTGGCTCAGACTGGCTGCTTGCATTCATTTCCGTCTTTGGCTGTAGTGTTAAGGGAACTTCAGTCCTCCTACTTTGAATAAAAAAAATGTCTCTTTTTCTCTCTCTTATATATATTTATTTACACAATATGTCTGAATGTCATTCATCATCATGCATGCTTACCAGCGTTTTATTATCCACACAGAGAAGCCCACTATCATGATCATCGCAAAAATGATGGCAGCGTATGATATGTACAGTAGCATGCCTGATAAAACACATCAGTTTTTTGCTTTATTTTATAGTAATGCAGTTTTAAAATTTGATTTTAAAATGGTATATATGCAGTATCTTACAGAAGTGAGTATACCTCTCACATTTTTGTAAATATTTTATTATATCTATTCATGTGACAACACTGAAGAAATGACACTTTGCTACAGTGTAAAGTAGTGAGTGTACAGCTTGTATAACAGTGTAAATTTGCTCTCCCCTCAAAATAACTCAACACACAGCCATTAATGTCTAAACCACTGGCCACAAAAGTGAGTACACATCTAAGTGAAAATGTCCAAATTGAGCACAATTAGCTATTTTCTCTCCCCGGTGTCATGTGACTCGTTAGTGTTACATACAAAGTCTCAGTGTTATCGCTCTCACTCTGTCATACTGTTCCCTGGAAGTTCAACATGGCACCTCATGACAAAGAACTCTCCGATGATCTGAAAACAAGAATTGCTGATCTACATAAAGATGGTGTAGGCTATAAGATGGCCAAGACCCTGAAACTGAGCTGCAGTACAGTGGCCAAGACCATATAGCGGTTTAACAGGACAGGTTCCACTCAGAACAGGCCTCGCCATGGTCGGCCAAAGAAGTTGAGTGCACATGGTCAGCGTCATATCCAGAGGTTGTGTTTGGGAAATAGACATTTGAATGCTGCCAGCATTGCCACTGAGGTTGAAGAGGTGGGAGATCAGCCTGTCAGTGCTCAGACCATATGCTGCACATTGCATCAAACTGTTCTGCATGGCAGTCTTTCAAAAAGTAACGTCTTCTAAAGATGATGCACAAAAAAGCCCGCAAACAGTTTGCTGAAAACAAAAAGACTAAGAATATGGATGACTGGAACCATGCCCTGTGGTCTGATGAGACCAAGAGAAACTTATCTTGTCAAGCGTGTGTGGCAGCAACCAGGTGAGTAGTACAAAGACAAGTGTGTCTTGCCTACAGTCAAGCATGGTGGTGGGAGCATCATGGTCTGGGGCTGCATGAGTGCTGCTGGCACTGGGGGCTACAGTTGAGGGAACCATGAATGCCAACATGTACTGTGACATACTGAAGGAGAGCTTGATCAGCTCCCTTCAGACACTAGGCCTCAGGGCAGTATTTCAACATGATATCGACCCCAAACACACCTCCAAGACGACTGCTGCCTTGCTAAAGAAGCTGAAGGTAAAGGTGATGGACTGGCAAAGCATGTCTCCAGACGTAAACCCTATTAAGCATCTGTGGTTCATCCTCAAATGGAAGGTGGGGGAGCGCAAGGTCTCTAACATCCACAAGCTCTGTGATGTCATCATGGAGTGGAAGAGGACTCCAGTGGCAACCTGTGATTCAGAGCTGGAAAAAATGGTGGCCACACAAAATATTGACACTTTGGGGCCAATTTGAACATTTTCACTTAGGGGTGTACTCACTTTTGTAGCCAGCGGTTTAGACATTAATGGCTGTATGTTGAGTTATTTTGAGGGGAGAGCAAATTTACACTGTTATACAAGCTGTACACTTACTACTTTACACTGTAGAAAAGTGATATTTCTTCAGTGTTGTCACAAGAAATGTTATAATAAAATATTTACAAAAATGTGAGGGGTAAGATACTATATCATAATCTAATTTTAAGAGCATCATTTTGGTTTCCTGCATTGCTCTGCTTTTCTACACTGCCTACAATGCCGGATGACACTTCACCCACTTGTAGCAAAATGGGACATTTTAACATGAACATCAGGCTTAAATATCATTCACAGAACATTCACATTGTTGAAACAGTATATTTTTAATAATGTTTCTCACTTTTGTCATGGTTGTATGGCACTTGAAAAGTCATGGTGTAGTTCCCTTGGCTGTTAGTGGCTTGGCAGTGCACAGTGTCAGAGAAGCCTAGCGCCTCCTGTAGGGTCACTATAGTCAGAGTGCCGTGTTTTTCTTCGTGAGTTTGGAGCTCTGATGATGGATCTGCACCCCACAACTTGATTTCACTGGCGGGATGAGAATCTATTGCAAACTGACAGGTCATTCCTGAGGTTCCCAAAGTACAAGATAAGCCCGTTTTAATCTCAGGAGGATCTGAGGAGAAACATTTACAGAACTTCTACATTTAGATCACTTGTGAGAACTGTATAAGTTAAGATATACCTTTATGCAGCATTTCCAGCTCCATAATACATACCATTTATCCATTATATATGTAAGTTTACTTACACAATACATTGAGCTGTGTTGGACTGGAGTTAGTGTTTCCCTCTGTGTTATTGGCTGTACAATAGATGGTTCCTATGTGTCTGGACACATTCTTCAGTGTGAAAGTGTGTCCTTCTGACAGCAAGGTCCCAGCCTCACTATACCAGTAGTATGAATGAGAAGCAGGATTACTGTCACTGGAGCAGGTCATGTTCACCTCGCTGCCCTCGGCCACTGAGTCCGTTGAAATGACGGAAACATCTTCTGGAGGATCTATCACAAACACACACCTGTTAATAACTCACACTTTAATAAAGTACCGAGAAATAGCTCAGGATTTGTATTAGACATGCCTCAAATAACTGGAAAATTAGTTTATCGTTATTTACTCGATGTAAAGCAAGGTAATTTAAAGTAATTAATGGTTTTAATTTTTTTAATCATGTTGCTTATGTATATGAAATAGATGACTGATAACATTTATTATTTAGCCCTCTATCTAATAATATTACAGGATAAAACAATAGAGCTATGGTACATGGTGCTAAACAGTAGTAGTAAATAAATAAAGTATTTGAGTTAATGTCAGAGTTCATCTATTATATACTTTTGTGGAGGGTTTGTTGGCTTAGTGGTTCGCATGTTTGCTGCACATTTCCGTCAGAGGGGGTTCATTGGTTAGAACCACCTTGTGTGCAACAAACATGAACACTCACAGAAGAAAGGTGAAGGTAAATAAGATAAAGTAAAAAAGGTAATCACATGAAAAAAAAGGTAATCACATAAACACAATCACATGATTTATTTCCTTGTTTGTAATCTGGATTAGCTTTCTGCCCAGAATAAAACTACTAAATAACCCAGAGACTCAATAGTGGTTTCTACTGGGGAAATGATGCTTCATGAAGCATTGCAGGCCTCTAGTGTTCAAAGAAAATATAATGTGTTTGTTCAAAGTCCAGGGGTTTAACATTTCTACCAGTAAAGAATAAAAAACAGCTTATATGCACCACACCAATTAAAGGAATTTTTAAAGTTTAGTATGTTTTAATGTAGCATAGACAATATTATATGTATATGTGGACAGAGATTCCTACATGTTCCTACATTCCTTCCTACATGTTCATAGTAAAATCTAGTATGATTCAGCTAAACATTGACAGTGTTTTTTAACAGTATTTAACTGGCTTTTGAGATTGAATATGCTTGTACAGGGATAGATAGACACTACTCAAAACATTCTCAAGGCAAGACCTAAACTTCAGGTTTCAAGTCAAGGGAGATCTACAGTATAGTGGACTGAGCAGCAGAGGCTAGTTCTCTTAAGACTTGCTGTCAATGACAAGTAGCTACATTGGTTTCTTCCTGAAACACTTAAACTAGCTTAAACTTGCTGTTTGTTTTATGTGTATAGTTTGAATAAGAAAAAACCCTGAACAGAGTTTTATGTTGATGGCATCCTAAGTCACTCACCCAGTGAATCAGTGTTAATGTATTCTTTGACAGAGCATTCTGTGCATCGCTCTTGATAAGGGCATCTGCCAAATACACAAATCTACCAAGTACAGTATCTACCAGGATACTTTTTGAAAATATAAATATATATATAAAAAAAAGTATATACATACATATATATATATTCTCACTTACATTTTACTTCTAGAGTTGTCATTTTGGTAGCTTTCTTGCCTCCGTGAAAAACAGCTGTGCAGCTGAGAGTTTTATTATGGTCTGTTTTTGAGGGTGTAAAGCTCAGAGACGATGTCATTTTCCACTGGCCATTGGTTTGCTGCAGCGATTGGCTGCTAATTGTTCCTTTGTGGCTCCAGGTAAAGTTGGGTGGATTAGAGGGACATGAGTGATACACTATACAGCTGGCTGTCACCCTTTTCCGTGAACTAAGTTCTTGTGGGATGGATAGAGTAGGTTGACCTGGAGAATCTGCAGTTGAAGTATCAAACAAAATTATAGAAAAATGCAACAAAAATCTATTGAATCTCATGCGGATATATTTTGAACATATAATAATGTTACATTTGTAAATACACAATAATATCATGATGAATCATTTGAAACAGTGTGTCATATATTCATATTTCATTAATTAGTTTGATTTGCATGTATTTACAGTAATTGCTCCTCTCAGTTGTTTTATTTAAATTTATTGCAGTTATATGTTAGTAATAGGTAAGTTTACAAATTCTTATATGCAAGCACATTTTTAAAGTATAACACTCACCATTTATTGTAATAGACACTTTACTTTCATGGAATGTGTACTTGTCGAAATGTTCAATCTCAATCCGGAACATTAATTGGCCGCTATCAGTATGACGCAAATGGTCTATTTTCAGAGAGCAGTTTCGATGGCTTAATTCTCCCAAGAGGCTTGTGCGATGCTCAAATGTTTTGCTGATTTTGGATGAAGTGGAATGGTAGACATTTTCATTAGATGCTGTGGACCACATTCCTGTGAAGGTTGACGATTTCCTTTCTGCACCAGGGTAACTAAACAGGCAGGGAATCACTATACATGAGCCCTGAAGGCCATTCACAGATTGAGGAACCTCAGCATTCCATGACTTGCCCTCAGTTGGAGATACTGCAGTGGAAAAGTATGAGTAAAGAACAGTTTTCCAGTGTTACTATGTGTGAATTGTTTTTAGACCCAGACTATGACAAAGACAGCCCGTAATCCTCAGGTGACTTTGAATTCATGTTTTTATCTCCACAACTCTCTTCTGGAATATAAAAGTATGGCTTTGTTTTAGGTGCTAAAATGGTCTTAACAGGGTACAAGAAGGTTTTTGGACCAAAATGAGTTTATGTGTGGTGTTAGGGTGAGCAGTTAGTGCAAACTCATTTTGGTCCAAAAACCTTCTTGTATCCTGTTAAGACCATTTTCTTTGTTAGTTTCTTTGGCTAGAAAACATTTCATCACAGTTTGAAAGCATACTTTTCTGGTTATTCTTTATTATTGTTACTACTAATACTACTAATAGTAACAATAATAAAGAATAACCAGAAAAGTATGCTTTCAAACTCTGATGAAATATTTGCTAGCCAAAGTTACAAAGTTTAAGTGTTTAAAACAATAGCATGGAATTAGACATTAATATTATTACATAATAAATATAAATGTATAAATATATATACAAATAATAATAAATGTAAGTAATAAATCTTTTTTTGGATACATTAATATTAATATGTAAATAAAACTAACATATTTACATATATTTTCTTATTACTTATTCACTTTACAAAGACAAAATTAATTTTTATAAGACTTAATTGTTAACAGTTAAACTAGTTTTATTTCTGAGAGGCACATAAACATCATGCTGTAGCTAATCATATGCACATTAACGTTTAAAACATGCCACCAGGTTCAGGCAATAAATTACGATGAAAATAAATGTTTTTTATTGTAGTTTCTCAAAAATATACATAAGAGTTTACATGACCTACCTTTAAGCCAGAGGGAATAGATGCACAACAACCAGCAACTAAATGACATCTTAGTCTCTTATGAACCTGAAAAGATGATTCTCTCATTTATTATTATTTAGCATTTCAGATAGACTGCACTTTATTTCTGATGTGTTTCATGTATGTAGAAGAGAGTAAATATATTTTTTTATGTAAACTAAGTGCAATTTTTAAAATGCAAAACTGTTGACTTACCTCTCAGGACCGAAACGCTGTCGCTGTTGTCTAGAGTGCTCAAGTCCTTTTTTCATGTTTAGTCAGATTCACTTCCTATTTATACTTCCTGTGAAATTTATTTTTACACCAACATTTAACTATGTTAATAACCCATGTCATTAAATTAAATTAAATCAAATTTTATTTGTCATACACACACATACAGGGTACAATATGCAGTGAAATGCTTTTGGCATCTGTCCGGTATTCAAACATAAAAGGAATGCAATTTTATGGAATAAAAACACTGTCAATAATAATCGTACATAATTCAAAGCATTTTTAATTTAGTTGTGCGTAATTTAAAACTATTGTACGTAACAATGTTTTTTGCGGAGTTGGATCCCAAAAGCATTTGTGTGTAAATTTTAATTTAGTTGTGCGTAATTTAAAACTATTGTATGTAATCATGTTTTTTGCGGCGTTGGATCCCAAAAGCATTTGTGTGTAAATTTTAATTTAGTTGTGCGTAATTTAAAACTATTGTATACGTAATTATGTATAATATACATATTATATACGTAATTATGTTTTTTGAGGAGTTGGATCCCAAAATCTACGGCCACGACAGTTTACATACACAACGCTTGTTTTCACAACACCTCTTTTTCACACATGAAAACGGTCTGCAAAACAACTGTCAAAAATACGCCATCACATTCCCAGGCATTACTATCCGAGGGAAGATGAATCGATTCCACGAAGTGCGCATGCGCCCCGCCCTCTTTTAAACCACTGGAGCCGAAATGGCGGGTTAGTTATCACTAATAACATAGAGAATTTTGTGCTAACACTTTAAAATAATGGTCTGTTGGTAACGAGTGACTGTGCAGGAGGTAATAGGTAGTACTGCATTAACACTGAGCTTAATACTACTAACTAATATGGAAGCAAGATGAACTAATCAGTATAAGTAATAGCACATTTAGGACAAAGGTAATTCTTTATTTGGTATTCAATAATTACCAAATAAAAATATCCTGATTAAGAACTACTTGCTAATTATGATAAATTAATAAAGAACCACTTAATTACTAATCACAACAGTTCATCTTGCTTCCATTTTAGTTAGTAGTATTAAGCTCAGTGCTAATGCAGTAATACCTATTAATTCCTGCATAGTCACTCATCACCAACAGATCATTATTTTAAAGTTGTTTTTTTTTATTAACAAAAAGCACCAACATACAAAACTCTCGTTGGGGAACAGGATATACATGTGTATATACAATACAAATGTTGTCACTGTACAAAAGAATTTCTTAAAAAAAAGAACAAAGAGTATAAAAAAAAGAAGGGGGAGATGCTTAAATACACAAATCAAAAAAGGCTAAAGAAGGTAGAAAACAAATATCTAAAACAGTACATAAG
Organism: Tachysurus fulvidraco; assembly: GCF_022655615.1. Lineage (NCBI taxonomy): Eukaryota > Metazoa > Chordata > Actinopteri > Siluriformes > Bagridae > Tachysurus > Tachysurus fulvidraco. Next base: position 15,860,172 of record NC_062528.1, on the reverse strand, counting down.
GAGAGACTTATCAAAATAGTAGTTTCCTAGATATGTCACTATACATTTTCCTTGCAATTTTAGTAGATTTGATCTTTTTCAGTGAGGAAAATAAAGTAATTCATAAACCAAACAAAAGAAGGCTTAGAACACCTCCACTTACTGCAATGAATATGGCATTTACCCATCATAATAAATTGCTTCAAAATCGATTGCTGTGTCGTCTGCAAATTCACTAATTTTAAATTCCTTGTCAAATATTAAGATCCCATGCAAATCGGAGTTATGATTAATGAGCAATATAATTGATTGAGTGGCTAGAATAAACAGTTTGGGAGAAATCAGGCATCCCTGCCTAATACCGCGGAGCACTTCAAACCTAGGATTCAGGGATACAGAACTATATGTCAGTATAAAACATCTTAATTATTTTACAAAAATTACTCCCAAAACCTAAAAAAATCTAAGATTTCAAATAAAAAAGTATGTTCTACAGTATCAAATGCCTTGTAAAAGTCAAGAAAAAAAATAAAAACTATTATTTTAAAGTGTTAGCACAAAATTCTCTCTGTTATTAGTGATAACTAACCCGCCATTTCGGCGCCAGTGGTTTAGAAGAGGGCGGGGCGCATGCGCACTTCGTGGAATCGATTCATCTTCCCTCGGATAGTAATGCCTGTGAACATGATGACGTATTTTTGACAGTTGTTTCGCAGACCGCACTTCGTGTGTAAAAAAAGAGGTGTTGTGAAAACAAGTGTTGTCTCTGTAAACTGTCATAGTTGCACATTTTGGAGTTGTATTTGAACAAACACACAAAATATCGTATCTGTAAACTGTCGTGGCTGTAGATTTTGGGATCCAACTCCGCAAAAAACATAATTACGTAAAATAGTTTTAATTACGCACAACTAAATTAAAATTTACACACAAATGCTTTGAATTACGTACGATTATTATTGACAGTGTTTTTCTTCCATACAATTTGGGATAAAAAATATAACCGAAAGGAGATAGATAAATAAAAAGTATAAACTATATAAAAACTATATAAAATATGAAAATGTGAAGATATATGTGAAAAATAATGTATATACATAAAAACATATGGTTTTAATGATTGTCCTTAAAGTGTCTATGTGCAGTATGGTGTATATAAAGTGTATAAAGTGACACTGTGCTGTGCAAGTCCAGAGTTAAGGTGACATAGTGCAAAAAAGGTTGTGCAGAAAAAAAGTGAAGATGGAAGGAGAGGTCCAGTACTAGATCCTGGATGTTTCCTGGTTTAAACTCCGAATGGCCTGCGGGAAGAAGCTTCTCCTCATTTTCCCTGTGTTTGCTTCCAAGGAGCGGAAGCGTTTCCCTGAACACAACAAAGAAAAGAGTCCATTGTTGGGATGTCTGAGATCCTTTACAATCTTCCTGGCCCTGGTCCGGCACCGCGTGCTGTAGATGTCCTGCAGGTCAGGGAGCTCATTGTGGATGGTACGTTCAGCTGACCGCTGTTGTAAAAAATCTTAGTAGAAATAATTAAAATATTATTCCTTACAATACTATAACCAAAATAAAGTATTAGGCCTTGCAAAATATTACAATTGCTGTCATAAGACATATGTAGGTGATGTTGTAGGCCAAAGATGTTTATTGTAACCAGATTCGGGGCTGTCAGGCCTAGTCAGTCTGAGCACATTTGTAATAACAACTTGTTATGTAGAAGGGAAAAGACCATTGTTCCCAGACCTTAGCTCATAAATTGTTATGGAAAAATGAAGAAGACCATGGTTCTCAGACCTTGGTCCATAGCAATAACATGTTATGCAGAATGAAAAAAACAGTGGTCCACAGACCTAGGCCCTGAAAAATAAGGGGAGGAAAATCCATAAATGGGCATGTGGTGCTCATAAACTTGTTGTGCAGACTGAAGAAGGCCCAGGTGTTTAATCTGAGGTCATGAAAAATAAGGGGAGGAAAATCCATAAATGGGCATATGGGTGAAAGGTAATGGGAAATAAGGGGAAATTGGGTCAGTGTATTTAGAAAACATAGAAGGTAATGCCGGTAAATAAGGTGATATGGCACCTGGGCTCCTAGGAGCGCCAGGGTATATATTGAGAAGATTGAGGTTTTTTGGTTCTTCGGGGGCAAAGGGGTGTGTGCGCGTTGGTGCGCGTGTGCGGGCGCGTGCCCATGTCTGCGGGTCAAGGTGGGTGTTTTTTATTTTTGCAAGGACGTTGTGAGAGTTCTTGTTTTTCTTGATTGATTTTGCATGACATGCTCTTTCTGGGGGTTTTCAATTGTTACTTTTAATTTGGCAACTTTGTTACTTTTAATTTGGCAAATTTGTTACTTTTAATTTGGCAATTTCTCTTATAATTTGTAGGCTGATTGACCAGAATAAAGAAGTCATTCTCATCCAGGTCTGAGGAGTTTTCTCAGTATTTTTGTAGTAATTATAGAGTTAACAGTTAAGTTTAACTAAAATAGTCTTTAGTAACCAAAAAGTCTAAGTGTGGAGATCACCCTGTGATGTGTCGGCTTGGAGACCGGCTCTGAGTTCCGACACCGCACCACCCTATGGAGGGCTTGTCTGTCCTGCATGGTGCTGTTCCCAAACCAGGAAGTGATGCTACCCATCAGGACGCTCTCAATGGTGCAGGTGTAGAAGTCTTTAGCACCTGAGATGGTAGTTTGAAGTCCATTAAGCGTCTCAGATGGTACAGACGCTGCTGGGCCTTCTTCACCAGGGTGTTAATGTGACAGGACCAAGACAGGTCCTGTGTGATGTGAACACCCAGGTATCGTAAACTGTCCACTCTCTCCACTGGGGTCCTGTTGATGTTTAGTGGTTGGTATGACCACTCTTGCTTTGTGCTGAATCCCACTATCAACTCCTTAGTCTTGCTGACGTTCAGGAGAAGACTGTTCTTTGTTGGAGATCAGGCCCACCACAACAGTGTCATCAGCAAACTTGATGATTGTGGTGGAGTTGGAAGTGGCCACACAGTCATACGTGTGCAGTGAGTACAGCAGGATGCTCAGAACACAACCCTGGGGAGCTCCAGTGCTGAGGGTGAGGGTGGATGAGGTGTTTGCTCACCCGTACAGCTTGTGGTCTGTCTGTCAGGAAGTTGGAGACCCATTGACACAGTGGCAGGCTGAGTCCCAGGACCTCCAACCTAGAGGTGAGTGTAGAGGGAATTATGGTGTTGAACGCTGAACTGTAATCCACAAACAGCATTTTTGCATAATTCCTTATGTATTATTCTTTGTATTATCATTTCTTAAACTAATCAATCAATTAAAACAAATTCAAATAGAAAAAAGTAATATTTTTATGCAAAACACATCTCAGAGACACTATTACTGTGTAGGATCTGCCTTTGCAGCCCCAGTTCTCTGTGGCATGGATATACAAGGTGTTGGAAACAGTCCTTTGAGGTTCTGGTTTATGCTGATATGATTGCATCAGCTCTAAATAATTTGGAAAGTGGTAGGGGCCATTTGAGGCCACACAGCAATTAGAAGAAATCAACTACATGGTGAGGCAGTGGTGATGCTTTACAAATATACCACCTCAGCCTCCTGAAATCATAACTCTGTGGAACAGACATTTCTGTGGATCTGGCAAATATGATTCTTGAAATGGAGGAGATGGGACTGGAGGTGAAAAAGAACACTTTATATTTGAGCTAAATCCACTCTGCTTTCTTGTAGAAACCACCTCTCCTCAATCCAGAAAGCAGAATTTGCCAAGTTTCTGATGTGTTTTCTCCATTACATTGTCACATCTTATAGAACACTGCATTGACAACTTGTTTTCTGCTAGGATCAGAACCAGCTTCCTGTCAGTATAATCGAAACCGCTTCTATTGTTGTCAGGCCTCTAACCACAGCCAAAACTCAAAATGTCAAAATGTGTTGCCAAATTTGCTGACTCTGTCTCAATTGGTTTTAATGGTAAACCATGTTTGCCCTGTATTCATTTCCACTGTTATGCTAAATTAGCCCATGGAACAGATTTTGTTGGAAAAGTAGAATGTGTGATAAAAGGCCAGAATTTGTAAGCCAAGCTTTAAAGGGTCAGACTATTTTGGATTTGATATATTGCACTTATGACCCATGCAGTCAAGAAATCTTGTTTGGGAGACCCATTCCCTAACCCTCTTCCTTCTACAGCTACAATTTGTCACTATTACATTAACAAATGAAAGATACACTGCCATATAGAGACACAGTAACTTGAAGCCTTATGATTGGGTCCTCATCAAAGATCACAGGCTTTAACACTTCGCATTTTTATTGACTTCTACATAATTTCTCAACAATATTTGTGTTGCTGAAATTGTACATTCATTTTTATAAGTATACAAATGTTACTTACAGGAATATAAGAGTTAATCTATACAGTTAAAGGAGGTGACTTTTGAGTGAATTTGAATCCAATTTAAATAGTAAACACATTTTCATTAGTAAGCAGACCTTAATTTTGCAGCCATGACGACAGTAAATAAATCTATGCAATTCATTCTTATTATCATCATGGTATAACTTGAAACTGTTTAATCACCAGCCCTGATGCACAATAGTATTATACATCTATGACAGTAGTCTATTTTTTTTTCCAAAGCTTTATAATAATAAATAAAAAAATTTTTTTTGTTTATATCTTAGATGTTGAATTCTTGAATCAAATGGTGTTGATTAATTTTCTATAACAGCGCTAATTCAGAAGTTCCAGCTATAACATAAATGATATTGATGTGCTACTGTAGATGTTATGATGTGAGCATTGCCTTGTAGCCTTGTATTTTTCTTAATTCCTGTGCATCCAGAAAATGATTATTGACTTAAAATCTTCTCTGATATCTACTCCAAAACTAGTACAGCCAAAACCAGACTTGCCTTCTATTCAGTTCGTTGTCCAGACAGTCTGGTGACCAGACATGAAATCAGTTTAACATAATAATACCACTGTGGAAAACTATAACCTGTTGCCTATTTCTTTACTATGTGCTTCCTGTTGCAACAGGAATCTTTCAGTGTCTGTGAAAAAAAGCTGTGAATTAACATAAAGGTTACTCATAAAGCACACATCTTGCACACAGAAAACTTTCTGTACAGTGGTGGTTAAGATATCGCAGTCCTTTGGTCCAAATGTGCTGCCAAGTTTACTGACCCTGTGTCAATTGGTTTTAATGGTAAACCATGTTTGCCCTGTATTCACTTCCACTGTTAAGCTAAATTAAGCCATGGAAAAGATTTTGTTGGAAAAGGGGGAATGTGTGATAATAGGCCAGGATTTGTAAGCCAAGCTTTAAAGGGTCAGACTATTTTGGATTTGATATATGTCAATGTAAGAAATAAATAAAATGTGTAAAAATAAAATGATGAGGGTAAAGATCTTAATGAAGAACAAAAAGTTTATTCCAGTATAACAGTGACAAAATACATGAAGTACTTTTGGTTCATCAGAGTCAGTAAGAACCTCGGACAAATCCTGCTCAAGCATTTTATACAGTTTTCCCTTTTGTGAGTAAATTGTGAGTGTCTCCCAAATGGCTGGGATACACCTTGTTGTCAAGCCAGATGTCTTTAAATGTTAATCATGGTCACGTACACCTTGGCTTGGTATTGTTACAATTGTTTTCAACCAAATTGTCACTTTAAATGGTAATCGCGGTCACGTAGATCCTTTGTTAGTGGAGATTGTTGATGTCCTGCTGCCGCTCCCATACTAACAATTGAATCAAGTTTATTCATTTAGAGTTCTAAGTGTATTATGTACCTTATGATACTTAAACCTTTATAGGAATGAGCTTTTTTCGAAGTGTATCTTGGAGTGGAATCTGGGTGCATTTATCTGTAATTTCTTACAGTCCCCCTTTTGATGATTTTGGCCTGAAGCATCACATCACTTCCTTAATACAGATCACACCACCCATCGTGGGCAGGTGCCCAGTGGCGGTGAAGCCCTACCTAGGTTGTCCAGACTGAAGATGCCCCTGGTACCCATTCCAAAGATTGAGGTATATCCTCAGAGCAGGCTTGTGCTTGAAACTTAAGTATATCAATGTCGGGGACAAGTGTTTGCATTATTCAACTGTTAATGATGCGTATAACTTGCACCTGATTTGCTGTATTCTCTAATCTTATGATAAATTTATATATAGCTGGTGAAGAAGGCCCGGCAGCGTCTGTACCATCTGAGACACTTAAGGGACTTCAAACTACCAGCACAGGGACTTTACTCTCAGGTGATAAAGACTTTCTACACCTGCACCACTGGGAGCACCCTGACTGGTAGCATCACTTCCTGGTTCGGGAACAGCACCATGCAGGACAGACGAGCCCTCCAGAGGGTGGTGCGGTCAGCTGAACGTCCCATACAAAACGAGCTCCCTGACCTGCATGACATCTACAGCATGCAGTGCTGGACCAGGGCTGGGAAGATTGTAAAGGACTTTAGCCATCCCAACAATGGACTCTTCTTTGTTGCGTTCAGGGAAATGCTTCCGCTCCTTGAAAGCAAACACAGAGAGAATGAGGAGAAGCTTCTTCCCGCAGGCCATTCGGAGTCTAAACCAGGAAACACCCAGGATCTATTACTGGACCTCTCCCTCCATTTGCTCTATGACACTTTATCTCTGAACTGTCACTTTAACTCTGGACTTGCACAGCACAGCGCCACTTTACACCACACCATACTGCACATGGACACTTTAAGGACAATCACTAAATCATTTTAATTTGTACTACAAATATCTACCATACGCATCTACATATATTCATATAATTTCATATATTTATATAGTTTATACTTATACTTTTTGTTTATCTACCTCCTTTTGGATTTATTTTTATCCTTAATTCCATTCCTTTTTTATGCTTGAATATCTGACAGATGTAAAAAGCGTTTCACTGCATGTCGCACTCTGTATGTATGTGTATGTGACAAATGAAATTTTATTTGATTTGAGCTTGTATATAGTGCCAGTCAGTCTTGTCTGGATCATGTGGTCTCATCCTAATGGTGTTTGTTTACATGCAAGAGGATAACATGATGAATACAGCCATTTACAATAATGTAATATACACATTTAAATGGTGCTTTCTGTACTTTAACACGTTTTCAAATAAAGGTTTGAGGGCTCCCTCCTGCGGCTATTTATGGTACTGACGGCGTTGTACTTTTTCTCTTGTTCCATTTTCTCTTGCCGCAAAATGGCAGATTTTTGTCAATGCTGTTTTTTTCCTCATTAACTCATTAATAAAGTAATTCTACCTAATAATAACTGTAAGCTAAGGAGCCCACCTGGTCACCCCTTGGATAAAAGAAATCCGTGATCACGGTTTTGTAATTCGTCCCCGCAGTTTATAAACCGTACTCACGGATTATTAAACTGTTCCCTACGTCCCTACATCTTCATGATCGGCAATAGCCTTGTACTTCATGGTCGTTAAAGTCAGGCACCAATGTTGTTTGGGTTACTGATATTATTCAGAATATTTTCTTTTGTGTTCTGCAGACGAAACTCGTGCAGGTTTGGTAGTTACGATTTTACATTTCAATAAATATTATAATATTTATTTTGATGATATGCCCAAAAGATGGCGCAGTTTCGCTTTGTCGCTTTTATTCATGTTTTCCAAACTTCCCATTCCTGTTGGATATTTTCAGGAATTAATGAAGTTTTTACTGTGTTAAGCTTGTTGTATGTACTTTACTCACTGGAAACGTGCTTTACGTTGTACGTAATATTTAAGTAATATTTAAATCAGATGCTACTTTCATTTAAAAGTATGTGCATTTAAAAGTAGCATGCAATTTACAATAGTTATGCAATTTAATATATTTATTTAAAGACTTATTTGGTTAATATGTTATTATTAAATAACTATATACAATTGCAGAGGCGATTCTAGGGTTAGAGCTTTAGGGGTGCTGTGCACCCAATGAGCCCCACTGCCACCACCCACCCTCTTTTCACACAAAAACAAAAAATATGTCTATTGAAAAATAACTATCATTTTAACATTGATTAAACTAACTCCAAAATCCAGATTTTCTTTCTTTTTTTGAGACCTTTTCAAAACACCACTTTAATTGTGAGAGTTCACACAGACAGGCCCTGTAACGAACACAAAACCTTCTTCACCCAGCTGGTTGTCCTGACCGTTAACTCCATGTGAAGTACCTCCTCTGAATCCCCATTTGGCTCTACTTTGGGAGAGTTAATCTATGTCACTGCAATTTGAGGGAGGTAAACCTGTCAATAGCCATTTGGTGTTGAATTTTTTCAAACAACTCCCTCTCAATAGACATCACAGCCAGGTGCTGGAGTCTGCATTGGCCTGTGGTCCTCCTGAGCCATGTACTGTATGGAGCCGACGCAAGTCACTAAAAGACCGCTCACGTGTACAGCTGCTAACTGGTATTGTCAAGGCAACCTGCATAACAGCTTTCAGTGAACGGAACATTTCCACATCTAGGAGTTTGTACACTGCTAGCATGTCCTGAACTGTACCAGCCTCACTCTTGTGCTTCAGAAAGTTTTTTGCAACCATCACTTCCTCTGACCTAAGTTCAATATGGTAATGCAGAGCCAGTGCTGTCAGATGAGGCTCAGACAAGAAATGGCCTGAGGTTGGACTGCATGACTAAATTCCATTGAGCACATCCTCATTCACACCAGAAAAATGTCTCTCAAGTTCACAGATCATTCGGTCCAGACAAGGAAACAAAAGTTTCCTCTTGAGATCTTCAGACTCTGAAGAGCCACAGGTTTCACTGCCTTCCCCACAAGTTGACTCAACAACATATTCATCCATTCTCTTTGTCTTCCGCCTCTGTCCTGAGGATGATTCTACTGCTAGATAGTTTGCCTCACACATAGCTATTGTTCTGGAGTACAGATCTGCAGCAGTGGCATCACGTTTCTGCTTCATTGTGTCAGTCACTGCATTTTTATATGTCACTGCTTGGGCAATGTCAGTCGGTCTCCTTCTGTAGGTATCTGTGTAAAACTGCTGTTACAGACAGGAGAGACTGTGGAAAACCGTCAGCAAATACACTGAGGAGAATTTAGTGAGATTTGCCCTGAATCCAACTGCTGTAGGTGTCTTGATTGTGGAGAGGCACTCGCGCAATGATAGCAGGGAAATTATCAATCACTGCAGTCACTGAATGAATCTGGCATGACCAGCGTGTAGTTGACAACTACACAAGTTCTCTTGGCTGCAACCCTAACTTCTTCTGAGTGTCCACAAACTTATGGTGGTTTACAAGGAAGACACTAAAGAAAGAATGGAGACTTTCCAGCATTTTGAAGAACTCTGGCTTCAGAGACAGCTTTGCATGTGTGACATAAAACAGGATTTAACTCATGTGCACAGAAATGCACAGAAATTGCCTCAGGGTGTTTTTTTTTATTGGGCTTGTACACCCCCAACATCCCCACTCATGACAGCTGCCCCATCATAGGTCTGTGCCACACATTTCAACTGATTTTCAATTGCAGCTGTTATCGAAGTAGCATCAAACTGTGACACCTCTGTAAGGGCTAGGAACCTTTCTTTGATGGCACCCTAAACAGACATGTATGTAACACAGAGTTCCAACTGTTCTCTCTTTCCATCCCTGGCCTCATCAGCCATAATGGCATACATACGTGCTCCCTTTATCTCACTGATGATATTTTCTGTTTGTTCTGTGAACAGCACTCTATCATCTCATTTTGGCTATCCGATGAGAGATACATGGTTGTTTGAAGGGGCTGTGTCTCTTCAAGAAGGGATCAAATTTGGTAAAAGTGATATGCACTCTAGGAAATTGCCTTTGTTTTGACTCTCATCCGTTACATCATGACCTCTGAATGCTATGCCTTGCTTCCCCAAGAAGAAGGTTACTGCCATAATACGCTCTAGGTACTGCCTTCTTTCACTAATTTCAGTGGTACTTGCTGCCTCTATCTGCTCTACAACATTCCCTTTTGACAGGCTTGCTTTGTAGCTGTTCCAACAAACCACACTGTCCTTATGTGACTGTGTTGTTTCATGTTTTTGAAACTTGCTAAGTGCCTTTTGCCTGTTATTAACTCCATCATTAACAAGTGCATCCTTTCTGACATTTTTGCCAAATACCCTACAAGGAAAGCAGAAAGCAGCATTTTGTCTAGCTGAGTATTCCAGCCATCTGAAACTTTTGAACCACTTTTCTTGAAAGGCTCTTTTTTATGTGCCAAACTAAGTATGAGAGTATTGAGACAGCTTTAACTGTTAAAGACCAGTATCCTTATCCCCTAAGTCTGAACAGCTCTCTTCTGTCTCTGCTGCTTTGGCTTGGTGGTCTCTATGTTGCACTCCCTCTGTCTCTTCATTTCTTTCACTAGTCAATTTCCTCTCATCCCTTATAGACTCCCTGTTGTTTTCCTCCTCCATTATTATGAAAAAAATGTGGTGTAAAATAATGTTAAAAAAAGTAATTGTAATATAGGCTACTTAATGCCAATAACTTAGTATAGGAGTATGAGTAGTTACTGTTTTGCTTGCCTCTATTCACTATATAGTATGTCAATTTATTGTTGTTGTTTCCTCACCTGGTTCTTCCTGCATGTTCTCCCTTTCCCTTTCTCCTTCTCCATCTCCCTCTCTTTCTCCTGGCACTGACAATTATACACAAATATATTGTAGGCAGGAGAATTGAGGTCAGATTGTCATGACACAAAAATGTTATGGAGACCATTCTAAGGATATGATCAAAAGGCACACAGAGGCATGTCATTTTAAATGTCTTTATTATTATTATTATTATTATTATTATTATTATTATTATTATTATTATTATTATTATTAGGGGTCAACCCCCGAAGGGGCGTAGACACCTATTGTTATTGTCGGTTTTCTTATTATTATTAGGAGTCAAGCCCCGAAGGGGCGTAGACACCTATTGTTATCGTTAGTTTTCTTATTACAGATCAAGCCCCGAAGGGGAGTAGACACCTATTGTTATCGTTAGTGTTCTTATTATTCTTCCTCTTCTGCCAAAGAAGTCAATGGCAGCCCATAGAACCGTACATAGGAAAGTTATGAAATTTGGCACACATGTAGAGGCCAGTCTTAGAAGTTATTATAGCAACTTTGGTGTGTCTAGCTCAAACCCTCTAGCTCCACCAGTGCAAACAAATTGAGGGGCAAGTTGTCACACAATATGAACCGTACGTAGGAAAGTTATGAAATTTGGCACACATGTAGAGGGCAGTCTTATAAGTTACTATAGCAACTTTGGTGTGTCTAGCTCAAACCCTCTAAACACCAGTCCAAAACAAATTCTAGTATTTGAGTGGCAGTTTGGCACACAATATGTATTGGGTGCTAATATCAGAATCAGAATCAGCAGCACAGTGACACACACGCACACACACAGACACACACAGACACACATAGACATTACGCAAAGTTTCATGACAGCGCCACCTAGTTGCCACGAGATTTTCAAGTTCAGTAATTCACGAATGCAATGCCATATCGATACGAAACTTGGTATGTTTCATCAGCGACATGTTCTGAGCGCATCTGATCGGCTTGACCCCGGAATCGCTGCTAGCAGCTATATTTATTATTCTTCCTCTTCTGCCATTGAAGTCAATGACAGCCCATAGAACCGTACGTAGGAAAGTTATGAAATTTTGCACACATGTAGAGGCCAGTCTTATAAGTTACTATAGCAACTTTGGTGTGTCTAGCTCAAACCCTCTAAACACCAGTCCAAAACAAATTCTAGTACTTGAGAGGCAGAAATTCGTTCCCTGCATTTAACCCATCCAAAGTGCACACACACAGCAGTGAACACACACACACCGTGAACACACACCCGGAGCAGAACCAGAATCGCAAGTATTGGGTGCTAATATCAGAATCAGAATCAGAATCAGAATCAGCACCACAGTGACACACACACACATACACACACAGTCTCACACACACACAGACACACACACATAACATTTCGCAACGTTTCGTGACAGCGCCACCTAGTGGCCACAAGATTTTCACGCTAAGTTCAGTATTTTACGAATGCAATGCCATATCGCTATGAAACTTGGTATGGTTCATCCCCTAAGTCTGAACAGCTCTCTTCTGTCTCTGCTGCTTTGGCTTGGTGGTCTCTATGTTGCACTCCCTCTGTCTCTTCATTTCTTTCACTAGTCAATTTCCTCTCATCCCTTATAGACTCCCTGTTGTTTTCCTCCTCCATTATTATTATACCAAACTTGGTATGGTTCATCAGCGACATATTCTGAGCGCATCTGATCGGCTTGACCCTGGAATCGCTGCTTGCAGCTATATTTATTATTATTATTCTTCCTCTTCCAGCCCATAGAACCGTACGTAGGGAAGTTATGTAATTTGGCACACATGTAGAGGCCAGTCTTAGAAGTTATTATAGCAACTTTGGTGTGTCTAGCTTGTGTGTCTATTATTGGGCTTAGAAACTTTTTAAATTACAAATTTCTTTCACAAGAGAAGCTGTAGTCTCCATTGTGGGTTTGAAATAAAAAAAAAAAAGTAAAAAAAAAAGCAGGGGACCATTGCCACATACCACAAGCGAGGAATTTGTTTTTCTGGCTTCTGGCACTAAAACAAATTCCTGCATGTGAAAACATGCCTGGCAATAAAGCTGATTCTGATAAGTAATTTGATACAACAACAGCTGGTTTGCATTATCTGTTACTTTAGCTTGCTTAAAAAGGGGCTAGCCTCGCCCATGTATAATTGCATTCAGCCATCGAATCTGTGCATTATTCGTATTGTATTGGTTTTTACCTTCTGCTCTTGAAAAGTTGACACAGTAAGGTCATCCAAATCTCTATCATATTTTAGAAAATTAAATAAATCCTCCATTTTAAAAAATGAAGTTTAAACACATAGTGTGTGGAGCTGTTGTGCTTCTTCATGTGTTAAAACTGTTCCATTTACATTAGGCCACATACAGTAAATGCGTCTTGGCGAATCGGATATCAAAATTGTATATCAAACAGATGCAAAATTGTTTCTTTTTCCTGACCACAAAATTCACAAGCATAAATATTAATCTTAAATCTTTCCAAAACATGTTTAACAGGATAAATCCTATGTAGAATTTTGTAAGACACCTTAATTTTATTGTTGACACAAAACTTGTTTAGTATTTTCCATGTTTTATCCCAGTATATATTGCCAAATAAGGAAGTCAAAAAAAAAATCTTGCTGCAGGGAAAGACAAAACGAAGGGTATTTCTTATAATATTATTGCTACACTTTTGTTTCAAGATATGAATCGCCATAGATTTTCATGATTTTCGCCTACATGACATACCCAACTAAAAAGTGGCACAGCTCCCACATCCGTTGGCACCCTGGTCTCATTGGAAAGAAGACAATCTATAGTTTCTGATACATTTATCAGGGTGATTCTAGGCCTTACTGTCACAGAGTTACAGAGGCTAGAATGGAGGGTTTTTATTTACGTCATAGTTGTTTACCTGACAAACTGATTAAATACTGTACACTGCTGTAAAACATGTTAGGAGCTTAACAACACAGCCACATGTCTTAGCCACATGTCTTAGCTTTCACCAGAAAAAGTTTGAAGTCAAAAGATTCAAAAATGGATTTTCTTTGAATTTTTTTTACAAACATGTCTGTGCGTTTTTGTTTTGCTTGTTTATTTGTTTACTGTATAACTTTGTATAAAAAGACTGCATGCTGAATTTAAAAGGCCTATAACATAGGGAACCCTCTGCCTAGAAACCTAATGTGAAAAAAGGCCTGATACCTGACACCCATGAGGCGTGATAGTGTGAAAGTTCGAGAATTGCGCAATAAAAGCTTTTCTCACGCCTCTACCAGGCACTGGTGTGTGTCATGCCGTATCTCGTTGGAATCGTCCTTATTGGCTAAAGAGGTGTAAGGGTCCCGGATCATGAAATTGCTACTGGAGGGGGCAATTGTCAATCAAAAGGAGGGTGTTCTAAATAGAATGGAGAGCCATCATTGGCTTCTTAGCTGTCTATCTCTGGAATTTTTCAAGAAACTCCGTGTAAGACAACAAATGCCCATCAGAATTTAACAGCTGTTTTACCAAAATAATCCCTTCATCAATGGCGAAAGTTTAATTTTGACATTGATGGGGACATAATTTATTTGACATTGGTGGGGACAACATTCCCCGTATTTTGTGCATAAAACTGTTGTTATAAGAATACTTTCTTCCTCACATACCGGTAACCTGCATAACCACGTTGCATATTGCTTCATACAACGGAATATAGCTGCAGCCGTCCTCAACACATTAGCGAGAAAGACAAAGCCAATCAAACAGCGACGTGGGTTAGAGAGGCGGGACTCAAAAAAGGCAAAGGCCAATCCTTTTAGAGAGTTGAGTTACAAGGCGGGATTCATTGCAGGGGGTAAATCTGTTAACCGTTTGTGTCCCACTAGTTGCGCTATTATTTACAGAACGCCGTATAAAATATTTTCATCTTATTTAATGATTCCTGGATAAGTGTTAAATGAAATAAGTAAAAAAACAACAACAACAACAACAAAAAAAACACAAGACACTGACGCATATAAGTGGTTATGTATAAATATATATAGGCTTGGTCGAATTATTGCTAGGGACAATTAAGTGCTCCCTGGATATTGGTCCCTACCCAAATCGACGCCCTTGCCCTTCATTAAGCCAGTTTTGATAGAAAAGTGATTTGTTTTTAAATAATATGTCTTTGTTATTCCAAATGCAATAACTGTGTGGTGAAAAATGTTTTTATAATTTATGATGTTTTAAAATATTTCCTGTCTATGGAAACCAGCCGTTTCTGGCGCGATGCACGACTCGTGAGTCACCTGCGAGCAGAGCCGGATTAAATAAATGGACTACACTAGGCAGGCTGCATTTTTGGGCCCCCCTCCATAGATGTTATTTATGAATTGAAATCTGAAACTTACCAAAGTTACTAATAAAAGTTAATTCACATTTTACATAGCCCAGTCTTTAGTTACAAATTGGTTATGTTGTATATTAAACAGTCTATCAGACTATTTTTTGATATTCATTATTTATACGTCATTACACGGGCGCCACAGTGTCTTCTGCCGCATCTTCCTCCGCGTCTTCCGCCGCATTTCCCGCCACATCTTCCACCGCGTTCACAGCTGTCAGACGGCTGCCCGACAGAAACTTTTGCAAAGCCCCCCCGCTGTCTCTTCTTTTGTTCTTCTCCATTTTTTTTCTTTTTACGTTTTGCCGCACCCGAAAGCATCTTCAAAGTCAGCCTACTACTCAAAACACACCTGCCTGCTATATTTGTTGCCCCGCTCTGACATCTGACCGCCGCTGACGTCTCCTCGGACTTAACTGGCTGGCGCCTCTATATAAATACAGTCTATGGTTTAAATAAACATCGTCACTATTTTTATTTAATTAATAAATAATGAAATAAATTGTAGATAGGACATTTGTACATTTTATTTTTATTATAATTTATTTTTTTATACTTTTTTTTGTCCCTCTGTCTGGGCCCCATCCCGCCAATCGGGCCCTAGGCACGTGCCTAGTTTGCCTTTGCGTTAATCCGGCTCTGCCTGCGAGTGACGTACTTCCGTTTGGGAGGAGTATAGCGCTGACGTATGTGGCTTGAACAACCACATTCATTTACACCTGTCCAGTTTCATCTGAAATGCGTCCCAGACCACCTCCTGAAGTGGTTTGAACGATCGGATTTATATCCGTCTCGAAAACGTTTCGGAGGGCATTTAGACCTGGTAAGTCGAGGAAGTTGTGACCTAATGGTAAGAGAGTCTGTCTCTCAACCCTAAGGTTGTGGCCCACAACATGTGGGTTCGAGTCTCGGGCCCGGCCACGACTGAGGTGCCCTTGAGCAAGGCACCAACCCCCCTGGGCGCCGCAGCATAAATGGCTGCCCACTGCTCCGAGTGTGTGTTCACGGTGTGTGTGTGTGTTCAGTGCTCTGTGTGTGCACTTTGGATGGGTTAAATGCAGAGAACGAATTCTGAGTATGGGTCACCATACTTAGCCATATGCCACGTCACTTTCACTTTCACTTTCACAGCCATATGTCACGTCGGGTCACAGAAAACATGAAGTGACCAAGTGTAAAAAGCCCCTATAATGAGGGAGGGGAGGGCTACAAATCCGTGAGTACAGTTTGCAAAACTGAGGGTGCGGTTTACAAATCTGAGGATTGTTAACTCGTGCGTACGGTTTGTAAAACTGAGGGAACAGTTTAATAATCCGTGAGTACGGTTTATAAACTGAGGGGACGAAATACAAAACCTTGATCACGGATTTGCGGATCTTGTTTTCTTTTCTCCAAGGGGTAACCAGGCGGGCTCAGTACAGAAAAGATTCCGGGTACGTTGTTAATATTATCTGATTATTCTATACTAATCAATCAGGGGCGGTTCTAGGATTTCATCTTTAGGGGTTTTAGCCCTCAGTTAGAATTTAAAACAAGAAGGGTTTTATATTATATATTATATGACTACATAGAAAGCCAAAAGTTATGGTATTATTTAAAATGGCAAAAGTTTACATCAAAATGTTATGCATGATGTAATGATGCCAGTCTCGAATCAGATCAGTTCATGTATGTGTGCATTCTCTACGAACAGTGTGTCCAATGAATGCAGTCATTAATAAAAAATATTCACAAGACAAAGACCAAATCAATAAATGTTATTTTTATTTAGTATTGAATAGATTGTCTGCATTAATATTTTATTTGTGCTATCAACTCTGGTAATAAGAACAGTGAAATTTCACTGCTTTTGGTTGCCGTCTTTCCGCCGATTAACGTTATAGATAAATGCCTCCAGCTCTGACTGCGCGTGCACGCTGCGCATGCCTGTGCTTTTCCGTTCAAATAAAGCAGACAGCTAATGACGCACTTTTGAACGACTACAACGCACGCGCG
Organism: Tachysurus fulvidraco; assembly: GCF_022655615.1. Classification (NCBI taxonomy): domain Eukaryota; kingdom Metazoa; phylum Chordata; class Actinopteri; order Siluriformes; family Bagridae; genus Tachysurus; species Tachysurus fulvidraco. The sequence continues at coordinate 15,843,217 of NC_062528.1, read as the reverse complement.
TAAAAGCAAAGTAAAAAAATTCGCTCTTGGATCAAACTGATAAACGACGACATGTCCCGCATTTTAACGTAATTTTTATTTTTTATTTTAGAAAGTAAAAATTATACTTATAGTTTTAGGGTGGCTGAGATCACACACAGGGGGGCTGGAGACACCATAAAAAGGTCTAGAACCGCCCCTGTAATTAAAGTATATTCAATACATTCAACTGTTTCAACTGCATGCTTAAATTCGCCATCGTAACGGATAATAGACAAAAATTTGGTGTGTGTCATAATCATCTGTTTAATATATATATATATATATATATATATATATATATATATATATTTTTTTTTTTTTCACTGATTTTTTTTGCATCCAGCTCATTAATAAAGTAATTGTACCTAAGTTGTAATTTGAACAATTTTGACATTATTACCAATTTTGTATTTGGTAATGTGACCCTCATTACACATAGTAGGCAGAGAAAGAACTGAGCACATTATTATTATTATTATTATTATTATTATTATTATTATTATTATTATTATTATTATTATTACTACAACAAAGCAGGACCTTGAGACTGTGAGCCTCAGAGTCAGAGCCGATCCTGACATCCCTAGGACCCTAAGCAAAATTCTGCTAAGGGGCCCTCCTACCTGACCTGTGAGCCATGTAAACCATTTGCCACACATTTACACTTGCACTGGCAACACTGCACAGCTAATATAGCTAGTCAGATAGAGACTAGAGACAGAATCACATCAACTTAACTTTACTGTTATTTGCTCTTGCTGACATCAAACTTGAAGAGAGCACAAGTTTACCTGATTGCTGTTCTTGCATTTCACTCTCATTTTGTTTCTTTTTTCTCTTTTCATGGCCAGATGGATAGCTCCGCTTCATATTGTCATCTACACAATAAACATTACCACACGCTATAAAATGAGGCAGGGGGAGGTGGGGCCTGGCATAAGTTGCGAGGCCCTACTCAACTTGCGTAGTGAGCGTATAGGGCCGATCAGCTCTGCTCAGAGTTCTTCAAATGCATTTAATTCACTGATATGTCTTTAATGATTTTATTTGCGTTTTTATTAACTTTTGTGTTGCTGAAATTGTACATTCATTTTTATGAGTATAAAAATGTTACTTACAGGAATATAAGAGTTAATCTATACACTTAAAGGAGGTGACCTTTGAGTGAATTTGTGTAATGATAAGCACACTACGGAACAAGGTAAGCAAAACAGAGTGGATATTTATTGAAGTCCGTGAACATATAACAGAAACTAGTGGCACAAAACACCAAAACTTTGTAGCACACACAAAGGGGAAAATCACAGGAGTAAATGAATCCTTAACTTGAGGAAGTGGATATAGGAGCGAATCTAAATGCTCCGGATCGAAGACGAAGAAAGGGTAGCTGATTGTTGGAAGACAAACGGGGGAGTCTGGAACTTGAATGACTGCAGAGAAAAGTTAGCACACACAAGACCAGACAACAAGTGAGTGACTGAGAGTGGTATTTATAGTGTGTGGTGAATGCTAAATGAGGAGCAGGTGGTGATGTTTAGTACTCAGGTGAGTGTGATTGCTGGTGAGTGAGGGAAGGACCTGGTAACTCTGTGACAATGTGAATATAAATTATATAGAAAACATTTATAAACTATAAATTACTTATATAGTAAGCAGACCTTTATTTCCAGACATGACTAAAGTAAATAAATCTATGCAATCCATTATTATTATCATCATAGTAAAAAAAATGTTTTTGTTTATATCTTACATTGATGTTGAATTCTTGAATAAAATGGTGTTGTCATTTGATTCATTTTCTAAAACAGCACAAACTCAAAAATATCAGCTATAACATAAATGATACTGATGTGCTGGTTTTAGAAAATTGTTTGTTTCTAAAAAGCTTATCCACAAGAAATTGTATTGATCCACATAATCACTGGCTAAATATAAACAGACTTTTTAAAGCATTTACATTTTTTTAAAATAAATCACACAGTGTGGGCTAATTAAATGCCCCTTTATGTGGTTTTGTCCACAGTAAAATTTGTATACAACAGACTTTCTATTGGTTCAAATTGTTATAGTTGTACAATTTGATGTGCTGCCCTGTTTCTGGGTACATCACAAGTATAACGTTGACGTTATGATGCAAGAAAATGCCTTGTGGCCTCGCATTTTTCTTAATTCCTGTGCATACAGAAAATGTTTATGGACTTAAATCTGATATCTACTCCCACACTAGTACAGCCAAAACCTTGCATTTTATTCAGTTTGTTGACCAGACAGTCTGGTGACCAGACATGAAATAAATGTAACACAATACCATTGTGGCAAGCTATGACCTGCATCTCTCTGTGTCTGTTTACTATCGCTCTAGCTGATAAAAGCTATGAATTCACACTTATGGTTTCTCGTACAGTTACACACGGTTTTCAGGGACTGTTCCAGGTTCTGTTCATCTCCCTAATGAGCCAGACTGAAGATGTCCCTGGTATCCATGTGCTAGAAACTTGAACATATCCATGTCTCACGGTGACATGTGTTTGCATTATTCTACAGTTAATGATGTGTAAGAGAATAACATGATGAATATAGCCATTTACAATATTGTAATATACACATTTCAGTGGTGCATTCTTCAACACATTTTATTTAAAAACATTTAAATGAAAATACATCATATATAACAGGGTTTTGGGGGAAAAAAAAAACATTTAACCTAAGAGTTTTGTGTTTGAATTCACTCAATTATTATTATTGGAGTTTGTGGGCCCCCTCCTGTGGCTATTCATGATACTGCAGGCGTTAAAAAAAACCCACTTGGTTTGTGGGCAGGACTTTTGCTTGCACCTCCTATACCCCAAAAGCAGTGAATAAATTTAAGAGCAGTGTCAGTTGGTCACTCAAAAGATACAGAATAGTTTTTCTACGTCAGACAACCAAAATGTAAGTCGTTTCTCCTTCTATTTATATAATTTTAATTACATTTATTATATTATTTCCAAACAAAATTTGTGTTGCTGAAATTATACATTAATTTTTACGAGTATACAAATGTTTTTTTCAGGAATATAAGAGTTAATTATTTAATCATTAATCATATAATATTTTATGTTCATTATATGCCCATCCAAGTAAGTTTTCTTTAAAATGCTATACATGTAATATACAGTTAAATGAGGTTTTAATCCAAATTATATTTGTAAACACATTTTCTTTAGCAAGCAGACCTTAATTTTGCAGCCATGACTACAGTAAATAAATCTATGCTTACAGATATTTAAAGTTGAAAATGTAAGCACTGTCTAAAGTATATCGAAACATTCACAAACTATGTTTGATTTAAATAAACTTTACAGTGGGTTTTTTGGCTATAAATGACTAAACAGCAGCTGTTTCCTGTGCCACACAGAGATTTACCAAATAGTTTTATTTGATTTTCCAGTTTCACATTAATCCACAGATCAATGTCATTAGACATATAAATGCATAAAGACCATTGATTTTAATAATTTCTATTTAATTTCTGAATGTTTTCATAATTGGCATGATTGTATTACAACTGATGGTGCATTCTGATGCAGTCATACGAGCTTTTCATTCTAGTGACAGTCAGAACAATTATAGTTTTGTTAACATTTCACCAGATTTCCTACAGCATAACCAAACATGTATATCACTCTCACATCACATTAAACATTGCTCACTTTTAATTTGTGAACTAAAATGTGTTGGACAAAGGGTCACACTCTTTTTTCAGCCTGGGACCCCTTTAGGTCAAAAACAACAAAAACATATATACAGATTTTCATTTGAAATATTAGGCTTAATACTCATTTTGAATGATTTCCTATTTCTTGGAACATTTTATTCTTGACTTGTCCTCAAAACATGTGGACAAAACATTTTTGGTCAAACTGTTTTGCAGTTATTGAGGTTTGTAGTTAAACCCATTTCAATCAAGTGTCTGGTCAACCATAATTTTTTAATGATGAGCTAGATAATTAATAAAATATTAATAACTGTGTTCTGTTATTTTCACTAATATAAAACAATTAAACACTTGCTGGTGTTGACAACCACTGAAGGAAATGATTGATCCCCATTTCCTATTCCATGTATCAAATGTTGGACAAATTTAAATTGATTAAACGTCTTATAATCATATTTGTAATAGCTATATTGTAATAGCATATTTGCTAATTTGTAATCAACATGTAATTTGTCCAAAAATTCACACATTATTTATTTAACTTCTTTTTTTGGAATGTTTGAAATCTTTTTTGCACTATGCAACATATGCTACAAAATGGCATTGAATAGTGCATCAGTGTACAACTTGTGATGCACCTTATGTACCTCTTAAGTATATACTGTACTTTTAGTGCATATTATAAATAGGCAAAATATAATACAGCATTTGTTTTGGTTTCTGCATTTAATTTTGGGAATGTTTAATGTGACAAAGAGTGATTTATAAAGCATGAAGAGATGCAGTGTATTACATTTACATTTACAGCATTTGGCAGACGCCCTATTCCAGAGTGACGTACATAAGTGCTTAAATCTCTAACATTGGATACATTAATGCTGGCACACTAGGTTACATAAATAAGATACCATGAGTTTAAAACATTGTGGAAAAGTGTCAAAGGTTTTTTTTTTTTTTTTTTTTTTTTATGCAAAAGATGAAGTGCTAGTTGAAGTGTTTCCCGAATAAGTAGGTCTTCAACCGCCAATTGAAAATAGCCAGTATTATAAAATACACACAACATAAAATATACAAAATATTTTTGTCCCTTTTCTTTCAGCTAAGAAATTATTTTAACCGTAAAATGCTGATTAATAGAAGTGACAGAATTGGATCTTTACAAAAATATAACTCAAAAAGCTCTAAGTGTTTCACAATAATTCAAGTGTGTGGCCCTTTTCAAAGTGAACAGAACTAGAGCTTTAATCGGCTTTTAATTCTAGGTAAACACAACTCAAGAACAGCCTGAACCTGACCCACAACATCTCATTTTGATTCCAGACGAAATTGTCTGAATCCAAACCACACTGTCCAACACCCTTGCTTTACTTTTCTTGTATTCAGTTTATTATGCTTATGTGCTATTGATGTTCTGTTCCAACCAACAAGAAGCCATACCTGAGTTTATTGGAAGCCAAGGTCAACTAATTAACAGGTGGATTCAGGTATGGCTTCTGCACTCACACTGGCCGTTTGCAGATTGGACATCCCTGCTATAAACTTGTAACTACTCCATTATCAGATGCATTGGTTTTTCTTGGCTTTCTTGCTTAGTGACTACAATTTGTTATTATGTTATATATAAATATTTGCATTTTTATACTATTACTAATATCAGATATGTATTCTTCTTGTAACAGTTCAAGTTGCATCATGGATCTGCAGCCAAAAATACTGTTCGGCTGGATTTGTATTCAAGGTACAGAATAACATTTACTTACATTTAGTTACATAATGTTTTACTTTATTTAATTCTTTATTAAATACAGCTAGATATTGCAAGTAAAAAACTCTATGTTGATCATCTTTCACAGTGATCTTTGCCTCTGTTTTTTCGGATGTGTGGAAAGCAGAAGTTGTCCCTACATTGGAAGCAGTAGTCTCATCTTGTGTTGTGTTGCCCTGCACGTTTAATTACCCTGCCGCTCAGTATCCTGCTTCTCGGGTCAAAGCAATCTGGCACAAAAAGGGAGACAGAAATTATCGTATCTATGATGGGGATGGCTATAATATTAAAGACAGCTTCAAGGATCGCACAAAGCTCGTTGGCCATTTGGGTGAAAAAAACTGCACGTTGGAAATAGATGATGTTAAAGACACTGACAACGGTCCATTCTGTTTCAGAGCTGAAATCCAAGGTTTTGATAAATTCTCTTTTGAGGAGGCATGTGTGCACACCATTATGAAAGGTTTGGTTTTAAAATTAACACCTTTTCCACACACATATATATATATATATATATATATATATATATATATATATATATATATATATATATATATATATATATATATATATATATATATATATAAAACTTTCTTTAATTAGTGGCATATCTTTATACACTGCCAGTCAAAGGTTTTTGGCATTCTGGCAAATGTACACAGTACAGTTTACAGTATTTCTCAAGATGTTATGAACTAAAAAACATTATATTGGAATATATGGGTGCTAAAAATTAAATAACACTGTGTAAGTAAATGTAGCTGATTAACACTGTGAATGGGTGAGTTATTTAAGTATAGGCTTACAGCAGGGCTATTCAATTAGTTTGTCATGGGGGCTAGTTCATGAAAAGCATCCCAAATGAGGGTCCGGAGAATTATAGTGAAATATGAGTGATGATACAACGACAATATAGGAGCCCATATGCATAGGACACTCAAGTAAGCTTTTTAAACATGCTCGTGCAAGTAGGGTTAATGTTGTTTCACTGAATTTCCAGATTTTTTTTTATGTAAAAAAAAACTTAAGGAAGAAATAAACAAAAGAAATTATACTAGCAAAAGTTCTCATCATCATCGTCCTATTTTTCATTCCGTCTCTCTCTCCGATGTCGGACTGAACTAAATTTATCATAGAACTTTAATCTAGTGTCTTTTTCACACTAGTCTACTTAAGGGGCTGGAACAAATAAGCTTGCAGGCCGAGTTTGGCCCACGGGCCACCAATTGGCTTAGAATAAAGGGTTCATGCTCCACTTGCCTTTAATAACACATTAATTTTACAGTTTCATTATAATTTGTGCGCTTCATTAGATATCTGAAGGAACACTTGTTTATTTGTTCCTTATTTATTTGCTAATTGTAAGTAAACTGTAATTAAATGTAAGTAATTCCACAAAATGTTTGACTGGCATTGTTCATATATCTTATGCAACTCAGGTCTGTTCAGTCTTAGAAAGATCAGTAGCATCATTAATTTAATAACCTGTTGAAAAATATGCTTTGTTGAAATTACGTGTAATATTTTTTATATGAGCAAGTGTTTTTTTTGTAAATAGTTCAATAAAACGTCTTCTCTTCTCAGACTAGATAAGATAGATGATCAGACTATTCTTTTCCTATATCATTCTCATATTGAGATAATTTTCAAGTTATTGAGAGAATTTTATTTAACAGTAATACTTTTTATTTAACAGTAAAAACAGTAAAACCTTTGTACTTGGTATACAGCTAAACCTGAAGAAATATCTTTGGATTATGAAGAATCTGTCACAGAGGGATCAAGTGCCATCTTTAAGTGTTCTATGAGACACACCTGTCCCACACACCCCCCACAAATTAAATGGAGTCGCTCAGATGTTAAAGAACGTGTGTCCCATAAGAGCAATGGCCATGGAGTTTGGGAGGTGGAATCCATCATGTCCTTCACGGCCACACAGGAGGACGATCACACGGTCATCACTTGCACTGTCACTTCCCACGGCGACATAGTATCTACAACTTCTCGCAAAATGTTCATAAAACGTAAGACATGTTAGGTTGCATGTCCTTCACAAATTGGCTTCTCTGAACTAAATCCTGATTTACATCAAATATACCCCTGATTCACCATGCAGGGTTTTTCCAAAAGTTGAAATAGATATCATATGAGTAACTATTTGACTATTGTTTTCTTATGTGAACCCATATACAGTATACAGTATTTGCAAACATAAATTGTATATTTTACATTCTTTAGGACACATAACACTTACTACAACTACAATTTACTACAAAGCAAATAATTAAAGGCAGATATTTCCTTTATAGGCTTAGGAACAGTACTTGTAAGTATTTAAGTACACAACAATGACTTTTTACAGGTGAAAAAAATTACCTGCACATCATTATTCCTGTGGTTGCTGTGTTTGGAACTATCATTCTATTTGGAACAGCATGTTTCTTTGTGACCAGGAGATACAAGTGAGTTCGAATGAAGCTGACGATTCTAAGTTGTTAATATGTGCATAATATAAGTTTTCCTGTAGCTGTAATATATATTTCACTCATTAATTTTGTGTTTATGTATTTTACTTTAACATTAGCTAGACATTCATTCATTCATTCATTCATTCATTCATTCATTCATCTTCACATTAAATCCTGAGCTGATCTAGGGAAAACACACACACACACACACACACACACACACACACACACACACACACACACACACACACACACACACACACACACACACACACACACACACACACAGACACTTATACACAACAAGCCATGGTTGATAAAATGTATCTACTTCTTTTTATTTTTATTTCGCCACCAGGAAACAGATTCAAGACCTCCAATCTAGAAATCCAAATGGGTGAGTAATAAATAATATTGACATTATACCATTATGTTAATTTTATTAATTTGGTTGGTAGCTGTTAATAATGTTAACTTACAAGCTCACACCAGAATTGGTATACTGTAGAATACTGCTACAATTTTATTTGAATTAATTTGCAATGTAAAAAACTCTGTTCTCTCTAAGCCTTATCATATTATCTTAAATTACTGGGAGGAGATCTAGATAAGACATACAGAAACCTACAATCTGATTTGATTAATAAAGCGGAAGATTGTGGAACAATTTGCTGCTGTGGAAAATATCCTCATACTTTTTTATTTTCCTGTCATTCCATGTTTACAGCTATGCACTATGCAGATGTTGTATATAGGTTTGTCTGCCAAAGGCTTATGGCAGAACCGATCTATTTATATGAATAAAATCCAATTAATACAATAATACATTAGACAATATACAGTAACAATTGATGTATTCTTTTTATTTTTTTTTTTTACATATGCTAAATAAAGGGCCACAAAAAAAAGCATATAGATAAAAACATTTGTAAAACAAAAATTTGAAAAATCTCCAGCCTCACTAACTCACTGCAGTTTCAATGTAGAATTCCATTTACAGAAATATAAAGACTTATCTATTCTCATATACACTACATTGTGTTTTTTTTATCCTAAAAATAATGGTTCATTTTCTACACAGGGTATGGAGTCGTCTCTCCAGAATGTCTCACAGGTCAGCATGGATTAAACTCTATACTACTACATTTTCAATACTAGTGACATTTCAAATATACAGTATGATGAATTTTTGAGAGATTTCCTACATATACTGTAATGACTGATGTGGTTGTTTTGTTCCTTTAATCAACAGGGTCAGGTCAGTGGGAAGAATGAGAGACAGAGCCTGATTCCCTAAGTAGTCTAAGCAGTAAAAGCATTTAATCTATAAAAGTAGATTCATCTGTTGACTGTTTTTATATATGCACTTCCAGCAAAAAAATATACACACACATTATTATTAGTAAGGTTTTCTTGCACCATGGCAGTCTTCAGTGACAGATTATCTCTTATTCTTCTTAATGTTATCCCATGAATTTGGTTTGAATCATAATCATTTACTCTGAAGAAAGTATAATGTTTTTATTTCCTTATTTCCTTATTATGGAACAAGTGCTTGTCTCATATCTCATCGTGTATAGAATTTAGGGATTTGTTTTAACAAAATGATAAGGACATCCTACATGTTGGCACCTTTGAATAAAGTTTATAAAATGAACAAACATTCATTATTTTACTAATATATTGGTCATACAGTTTAGTGCATAACAATATGAATGTTTGTGCTACAATCATATTACTCCGCTTTACTGTTAATTTCTTAAATCTGCTTGACTAATAAATGTTTATTAAAATTATGTTTCACCATTTGAATATACTCAAGTGTTAGAAATAGAAAATATTTGAAATAGATGACATTATGTTAATATGGTGTTATATGATGTGCATGTATAATATAAAATGTATTACTTACCTAAAAGTTTAGGAAGGTGGTTTTCTTTTTAAAACAATTTGCACCATTATTTCTTGAAAACATCATTCAATCTTTGCAGATTTTCTAGTTTATGTGTGATTTGTGTTTCCAAGTGAATTTATCAGAAGTAAACTATCCTGTATATATGCAACATTTACATCTATTAGCTAGGATTTCACTTTCTGCCTAACCAAATAATGTTATGTTTATTATTGTATTTATGGAATTAATGCTAGTGTAACCTGTCAGTACTACAGCATATCTTAGCTCTATATAGCCAGTTAATGTTAGTATATTAGAGAAATGTTCCTCAGCATGCTTTTTCAAAGTTCATGCTTCTAGGGAGATAAAAGTTTCCTGTTTTTAGACAAATCATTACTACATCCATTTGTCAAGAACAATGCATGAAAAAGTGAAGTTAATTATTTGTCTTTTTATAGTATTCTTAGAACTTTAAGAAAGATCAGAGACATGTAGCTCTTTTTAAGAGACTTTTTCTGTTCCTTTTTTCTGTTCCTCCTTTATGACAGGAAAAAGCAGACATAGCTCTTAGCTAAAAATGCACAATGCCTTGGTGGTTCTTGATTTATTTGCATTCAATATATATTTAACATTTTACCAGTAAGGTTTGTGATAAAAGTGATAGCATTATCTAAGTTATCAAAATCTGGGCTTTTTAACCACAGTGACTTTAATCAGTTTAATATGAAAGTCTCACATTATATACTGTGGATAGCTGTTTTTTAAATATGAGTGGAGCTTCTCTGATGATGTCAATGTACAATTATGATGCCTACTCCTGAAAACCAAAACCAATAAATCTCTGCAATTGTAGTTTGTTGAATTAAACATAAAAAGCTGAACCAAAAACAACAGGTAGAAGTTTACCTTGTTTGAAATAAAATTTTAATTAATCAATTTGTTTATTTTACTTATTTTTTAACCTTACCTGACTATTTATATTTTAATGCTTAATAGGAACTATAGAGGAAGGCAGGCACCTGAAAGGGATTTTGGTACTAAGTAAGTAATTCTATTATGCATCGTTACTGAACTGTAAAAAATAATGTGCTGACCGATCCACATTTAAGCTCAATGACAAATAACCATAAAGTACATACCGTAACTTTAAATAAATACAACTTTGTTTATTTTACTGACATCAAAGGAACAAAAGGCTTTGTAAAGGCTACTTACATATTATATATAAAATATAATTTTAAGCCTTTAATATTTTTGATTAAGTTACTCTGTAGGCAAAGGTCATAATTACAGTTTGTCTTATATTATCTTATATATTGATCACAAGCAAATAACCAAATGTGTATGTTTAAAGGCCAAACAACTGTGGAGGTGCCCTGCCAGGAAAAGCAGAATTCTCAAAACCTCGCTGTCCTTCTCCGAAGAGGTAGAGTATTCTCAATTTCTTATACTGTATTTTTTTTAAAGATGCTATTACTTCACACCTTGTATCGTACACTGGATCAAACAGACAAGAAGGTTAAAAATATATATATAAAAATAAAAGTGTCATTTACAATTACATTTACATTTACAGCATTTGGCAGACGCCCTTATCCAGAGCGACGTACATAAGTGGTTAAATTTCTAACATTGAATGCATGTATTTGGTGTATGTTGTAGTATAGATAGGTGACGTAATGCAAATTGATAGTGTATGGTTCTTGTTCAGAATCCCATTTTCTAATGTACTACATCCATCTGGTTGTTGGTAGAAGTTTTAATTATTTTAACCATTTTAATAACCATTTTAATTAAATTAACATATACATCATGTATAGATTAACATATACATGTGGAAACCAAAAAAATCAGGCACAAATCAAAGCAACTCCTCCTAATGTACCAGTCAGTACATTTATATCACATTTATGTGGAGTATTAATTTGTGCCTTCTGGTTTCTTAGTAAGATGAACCTCAATGAGAATCCTACTCTTAGAGAATAGCAATGACATTCTATAGCAACCGATAGTAACCAATATTCTATAACATTAAATGGAATTCTAAACAGATAAAAAGTGTGAGGTGTCTTTCATTAATAAATAAAACATTTTAATATATGGTTTATTTCTGTAGTATAAATAAAATTATATGCATTGGGACATGCTATTACAGGAAAATAAACTTCTTTGGGGTGGTGACAGCCCACCACCTTATGACCTTATCACTACCACCCCAGAGTGGAATGTGACTCATCATGTGCTATTTCACGACCAGTTAACTATTACTGTACTTTTCAGCCTTTTCCATCCCTAATGAAACAGTGTAATATTATATATTTAAACTATTTATCAATGTATTCTTTTATTTCCAATTTTTTGGTCTCAGCAAACTATACTGTTGTTTGTCCTTACTTGCCATGTGTATAGCATGTGATGTACAGTGCCTTGGTCTTATACAGAGAAAATAAAAAAAAATAATTAATAATAATTTAAAATAATAATTAATTAAATAATTAATTAAGTCCTTCTTTTTCACAAAATGTTAGTGAAAAAAATGCCTACAACAAATCTGCTGGCGGATGTTCAGATGTAAGTCATTCTCATCATATTTCTATTTATTTGTCTAGTTTAAATGAGCATGATACAATATTCATAGATTGCCTCTAATCAGTAATGCATTTTTTTCATCTTAAAAAATGATTGAATAGCAGAACAGCTTCATTAAATAAAAGTTGACTTTGAAGTATTTAACATAAAAGTACACTCTTCCTATTTCTTTTCTCTACAGGGCTACGATGATGATGATTACACCAACGTAGGTGACCTCAATGTGTATGGAAATATCTGAGGACAGAATTACCTATTATTTACCAATCAATGATAATCTTTGTTTATGTTTATATATGTTACATAATTTTATGCTGAGTGTCTTGTGCTAGTCTTCATGCTTTCTATGTTAAGCTTGAATTTAAAAGAGGATGTTGAGTCTTCATATCTTGGCAATGAAAAAAAAAGGAAATTTTGCATATTAGAAAGGTCCACTGAGCAGCAAATTCATAACAGATTATGCTTTGTCTTTTTTTACATTTCAGTGGGTTGAGTTTTAGTTCCTTTTACTTACTGGTGAGAAACTATGTTTATGCCCACACACTTATTCTATAATGAAGTCCACCTAAGCATCAACTGAATCTAAAGTATAAATGACAATATACATCAATATACAAATATTAAAAATATATATAAATATTATGTATAATGAAATGTCTATTGTTGACACAGATTTAACCAGGGGATAATGCATTGAGAAATAGGCATTCATTATTTTAAAGAAAAGTTTGCTTTGAGAAAAAAACAACAACAACAATGAACTGATTACTAACTGTATTAACAGTACAAATATTATTGTATAATTTTTTGCTCTAACCAATAAACTGTAAAAAGTATTAATGTGTTGATTTATGTATTGCATTTGTTTTTAATATGTATTGATTTTTATCACTTTGGATAATTATTACAATATTAAAAAAGCACCAGAACACCTGCTAAAATCTCCTAATCAGTATTTTCATATTATATACGCAAAATAATTAATTAACTAAAATGGTTTGATATGGTAATATTTTTTATATATAATAGTTAGTTCAACCATTATTGGTACAGTGAAATAACTTTAAGACATAAGAACATAAAATATACAGACAAAAACTCTGGATATCACTTACTGGCACATATCATTCATTAACTCATCTACAGTACCTACAGTAGCTGTTTATCCAGTCTATTTTATGGAGTGGGAGAAAACCGGGAAACATTTTGGAAACAAACTTGTACATAAGAAAAACATGCAACATTTTGTCTAGAGACTAGGATAAAAAAATGTGCGAATATCCATAAATTGTTGTTCTTCTGGGGGGCACGGTGGCTTAGTGATTAGCACATTCACATTCGCCTCACACCTCCAGGGTTGGGGGTTCGATTCCCGCCTCCGCCTTGTGTGTGTGTAATTTGCATGTTCTCCCCGTGCCTCGGGTCACGGGGAGCCTGTGCCTATCTCAGGCAACATCGGGCATCGAGGCCACACTCATTCACTCACGCAGTCACACATTAAAGACAAATTTCCAGAGATGCCAACCAACCTACCATGCATGTCTTTGTAACCGGAGTACCCAGAGGAAACCGCCGAGGCACAGGGAGAACATGCAAACTCCACACACACAAGGCGGAGGGGGGACTCGAACCCCCAACCCTGGAGGTGTGAGGCAAACGTGCTAGCCACTAAGCCACCGTGCCCCCCAGTAAAGGAGTTATGAATGATGAATATTATTAGACTGTAAATATCCCCAGTCAAATTCTATTGTTGGTTTCTGCCTCAGTGGCCATGTGTGTCTGTTCCAGGAAACCCTCCTATGCTGCTGCTCTGTTTTGTGTGTGTGTCTGTCTGTCTGTCTGTCTGTCTGTCTGTGTCTCTCTATTTAGATATCCAGTAGGTGGATGTTCCAAGAAGTTGCACACTAACTTGAAATCATGTATACTTCCTCTCTCATGGCAGCACAGGGGATAAAATGTTTAGTTTCTATGTTTTGCCTGTAACTATTAAACTGTAAAAAAGTATTTATTTATTGCCTTTGCATTCAATAAAGTATACAAAATTAAATGTCTAGCAGACAGGGGATTTTTAAACCTTGCCAAATGCTATTGGGAGGCAAATGCACACAGTGCAAATCAAAGGCGTTTCATACCGTCAAGTACATCATAACATGTTAACAAATAATATAATGTCGGTTTCTGCCTCAGTGGCTGTGTGTGTGTGTGTGTGTGTGTGTGTGTGTGTGTGTGTGTGTGTGTGTGTGTGTGTGTGTGTGTGTGTGTGTGTGTGTGTGTGTGTGTGTGTGTGTGTATTTAGATATCCAGTGGGTCGATGTTCCAAAAAGTTGCACATTCACTTGAAAACACACATATTTCCACTCCCGCTTGCTGTCTAGCACAAAGGGACATAAAGCATTAATAAATAGGATTGTGATTCCATTATGTTAAAGAAATGTTTGCTTTAAAAAACAAATAAATTATTTGTCCGTACCTGTTAAACTGTAAAGTAGTATATAGAATTAAGTGAAATAAGTGTTATTGACTGTGTTTTTCATTTGTTTATTTTTATATACAGATTTTTATATAATTATTACATTTTTTTTTGTAAAAGAGACACGGCTTTGGTCATTTGTTCTTTGGAAATAAATAAACTGAACTTGCAAAGCTTCAAAGTTCTCTAAACTCTTAAATTAGAATTCTCCAAGTTTGCTTTTCCATGCGTTCACCCTTGCTGTTTGCACCACAACTTCTCTATTGGTTCTCAGTTTTCTAGAATTTGTTGTTCTTATTATTGTTGTAAAAAAATGTAAAAATTGCACACAGAGGCACTATTTAATTTTTTTCATGTGTAATATTGCTTGATATATGATTGTAATATGATTTTTTTTTAAATAGGGAGACTTCCCTGAAACCTCTCAGCATCACACCTGCAGACACAGTTCAGTAAAACATTTTATTAATATATGGACATACACTGTTCACTGTTTTTAAAGTTTGACCTTAATGCACATTTTATTTCAGAAATATATGATCTCCTGAAAGCTAGAAGCTTGTATACCTCTCCAGGAACAACCCCCAAAATTATTAGAAAGCCCACCACACACCACCAAAGCTCACCGAAACTAACCAAATTTTCTTTTTTCTTTTTTAAAAAAAAAAAATGCTTTATGTTTTATTTTGGGGGTAGTTTGACATTGCTTTAATGAAGTGTGAGCAGCAGGTTGTTGTTCTTTCAGCGGTCCCTGTCCAGGCTCATCACAGAGGTCCACAGATTTGATTTGCTAAAGGGTTTATTACGCACGCCCCTCCTGCCGCAAACCTCCCATTTGTTGCGGACTTAGGACAGTTTTTTTATTATTTCTTGATATCTGTAATGTCCTTGACAAAGCATGACTGATTGTATGAGTCATAACATATTTTATAGTTGACTACACTGCAGCTGTGCATTCAGAGATTAAGCACCAAAAAAATCATCTCTGGTGTGTGTGTGTGTGTGTGTGTGTGTGTGTGTGTGTGTGTGTGTGTGTGTGTGTGTGTGTGTGTGTGTGTGTGTGTGTGTGTGTGTGGGTGTGTCTTATCTTAAAAGCCTTAAAGAATGATTGACTGCGCTATCTGGCAGTTCTACCTGAGTGAAAAATTCAAATCAACCAAAATTATCATAGAATTATGGAATTATAATTGTATTTTACTTGCTTAATTTACTTGGATGCTTGTATCAGCAGGTATCATCAGATAATTGTAATTTATCTGCCACAATAAAAGATTGCATAGCACCAGTGTCCCTGAGTATTTTTATTTCTGCCTGGTCCTCACTTTTTCCAGACAGATATTAACCCCTTCAACACAAAAGGCCGGTAACTCTCATCAATTTTCTCCGCAGGCTGTACATCGACCGCAAACTTTAACGCTTTAACCAACCCCACACTTTTTAGGTGGTGGCTGCGGCTTGCGTTCAAAGCCAAGCAATCAGCGATCGCATGCCCTTTCTTGTGACAATAAAAACACTCACGCTCCTCTTTATTAGCGGAGCTAAATATTGAACGTGACGTTTGAGATGGCGAACTGTCAGTCTGTAACTTTTCAGGACGTGTAGAAGAAAATACATTCTTGTCAGTTAAAATAAACTCATCCGCGAGTACGGCTGCGTCCCTTAAATTCTTCCAGCAACATCAACTCTCTTAAAAAGGCGGAATCATTTGCCTTACTAGCAGAACACCATTTACCAAACAACACTCCCTTCTCCCTTGCAAATTCCACAAATGTTTGTGTAAAACTCTTTTTGTGTTTCCGAAAATGTTGCCTATAAGCCTCCGGGACGAAGACGCGATGGGTAATTCGCAAAGCACAATGTTCCAGGTGTAAGAGGTGGGGCAGCAGGGGCAACAAAATTTTAAAGTTAAAGTTCATGCAAACAGATATTAATAGACAGGTTTCAGTCAAATATTTATGGTTTATTTAGCAAAATTCAGTGTTATAAACATGCATCCTCTTCTATGTTTAATATTCTTATCAAAGTGAGCATCATGAATTTAGGAATCAAAATAATAAAAGATAGTCTACTACACCTGTCAGACAAAATGTAACTTAACCAAGTTTTGGAGAAAAAACAGAAAAACAATTAACCATTAGTTTTTATTTATTTATTTATTTAATTTAACCTTTATTTAACCAGGTATAACTCACTGAGATTAAAATTCATAGGAGTGACATGGCCAAGATGAGACTCAGTACAAGTAATCCAATAACAGACTTACACAATACAAAGTTTTTATGTTATATAGTTATTACGAGATCTATCCTTGAAAGATTATCCTATGCTTCTCAGTCTTTAATTTTGAATCAATTAAAAAACAAACTATTTGGAACATAGTACATACTAATCCAGTTAAGTATAAAGAATTCAACAAATAAGACAGTGGCAACAATCTCTCTCATGCACTGAAAGTCATGCATGTCTTTTTTTTAAAAAGCAGAATACATCCAGTGTAAATTTTAACCAGTTGGTGAAAAGAATTCTAAAAACAAAACCTAAATAATTTGTCATAAGAAATTATGGTATTATTATGGCCAACATATTGAAAAATACAATTTGCAATTCCTTTCGAAAATATACTGGAAATTTTTTGGTCAATCAGAGGTGGTTAATTATTGCAATTAAAATATTAAAGGAGGAAATTTATATTAAATTATTTTTCCCCATTATCCTCCAGCTCTAACTTCCATATTGTATTGCTGCTAGCATTATTTAAATTCATCTTTATTGCAGAGACCGAGAGGGGGGTAGGAGGGCGCGAATGAAGAAACACAAGGCCCAACAAGACACTGCCGACCCTCATTAGGCACATCAAAACTCAAATTCTCAATTTAAGTTCTCTGTACAAGTTAATCTGATTTTTTGTATTTTTTTTCTGTGATTTTTATTACTCCGAGTTAAATACATTCTTAAATGTATTCTTATGTTTACTCTTAAAGCTGTAATTATTTAAACACTTGTTTTGAAGTAAATTGTTTTGAGTACATTTGTTGTTGAGTGTTTCATTTACCTTTAAGTTAATCAGACTTTTACATACTGTCAGCTGCATGTGTGGCACATATGGGCCAATATATTTTAACAGAACTCAACCATACTAAAATTGCATATAAGGCTCATATTTGGGCCACATTAAATTGTATTATTTGTCTCATGTTTGGTGGAGTTATGGCACTCCTTTGGTTCAGTTCTATCAAAGATGAGGTGTGCCATATATGGGCCACATAAAATTACATTTGGCTCATGCTTGGTGGACTTGTGGCACTGCTTTGGTTCAGTTTTGGCAATGAAGAGGTGAGCCATATTTGGGCCACATAAATTACATTTGGCTCACGCTTGGTAAACGTATGGCACTGCTTTGGTTCAGTTTTGGCAAAGAAGAGGTGTGCCATATTTGGGCCACATAAATTACATTTGGCTCACGCTTGGTAAACGTATGGCACTGCTTTGGTTCAGTTTTAGCAAAGAAGAGGTGTGCCATATTTGGGCCACATAAATTACATTTGGCTCATGCTTGGTAAACTTATGGCACTGCTTTGGTTCAGTTTTGGCAAAGGAGATGTGGGCCATATCTGGGCCGACAAACACAAACTAATCTGGGCCACAGCTCAGCTGTTTATCTGGCCCAAATCTGGGCCAAAGGAAATTTGCTGACTGGGATACCTTTGATATAAATAAAAATATAATCTGTTTGCTTTGGTATGGCTGGTTAAATGAATGACGTGCTCCACACACCCCTGCTCCACACAATTATATATTAGGCTCTGGCTCCGAACCAGCACTCAAACTGCCTCGGTGGAAAAGGGGCAATAGAAGGCGTCTTCCCCAGCACTCTCTAGAAGCCGCAAAAATTAAAAATGGAGTTGGAAAAAAACACGGGCATAGGAGCAAATGGGAGTCATTCTTCTGGGATTGTGATGGGATGGAATTTTGCCCAGTTTTTTTTTTTTTTTTTTGCGGGATTGGATTGGGATGGGATGGGAATTTTTTGGGGGGGAGTGGGACGGGAGAGGTTTGAAAATCCACTCCCGTGTCACCAGGGGCGATTCTAGAATTTTCATTTTAGGGGGGCTCAGCCCCCAGGGTAGGGTTGTATACTACCTTATTGCAATCCACTATTCCATTGTATTCCCTGTATTTCACTGTAAAAAAAAATGAAAAATTTAGATGTGACCAGTCACTAGAAAATTTTGAGTTGTGAATGTAGTTTTTTTTTTTTACAATGAAGACTTCCTGATTCATTACTCACTGTACAAACACACGGACACACGTTTCCAGTACAAACACAACATTTTACTGTTTGCATTTCTATGCTCACATAAAAACCTCAGATAAGGAACTTTTTGACAAAATAAAATAAACTTTTAACCAACTTTTAACCAGAAAATAACATAAAAGCCATAAACTTTGACTATGCATATCAGCAATATAAACAACACATGTATGAGGCTGGACAATGGACTATGGATCAGAAGGAATGAAAAACAAGTGAAAATGAAGAAGCAGGGACAAAGATTTTGCAGCCCAGTTACTGGTCTTTCATTGGGACCATCAACCTGTGTGTTCTCTCCTTAAGAGTAACAAACCTGTTGATAATTTTATCATGGTCCAATTGCTCAACGACATCTTTCTCGATGGCCATAACTGCCAGTTGATGGAGCCTGCTTTGACCCGTTGTTCTCCTTAGTCAGTTGCGGAGACGACGAAGAGCACTGAAGGACCTCTCGCACGAACAGCTGCTAACAGGTACAGTGAGAGCAACCTGGTTGACAGATTTCAGTGATGGAAACATTTCAGAATCCAGCAGGTTATAAAGTGAAACCATGTCCTGTGGAGCTGCACCAGTTTGCTTTTTACGTGTCAAAAAGTGCCTTGCTACCATGTCTTTAAAAATCAGTGTTGTAGTGATGTGCAAGTTCTTCTAAATGTGGCTCAGACAGGAAGTTTTCAGACACTGGACTACATGCTTGAATACCTTGAAGCAATGCACCATTTACATCAGAAAAACGGTTCTACAGTTCAGTTATCATTCTATCCAGACATGGATATAGCAACTTTGTTTTGACTTGTTCGGCATCTGTGCTGATTCTCCTATGTGCACCATAAGTTGTTTCAACAACAAAATCCTCCATCCATTTTTTCTTCTGTCTCTGGCCAGAAAGTTGCTCCTCAACTACAATGTGATTATCTTCACACACTGCCTTTGCTCTAGCATATGAGAAGACGCATTGGATGAGAAACCGAACTGTGTATTGGTCCAGTAAACTGCAATTACAAGAACTGCACCGATGCAGATGTCATATCATAGCAATCCATCAGTAAAAGCATACACACCTTGTACTCTCTGATGTTTGCTCTGCTCGGCGTCCCTGCGGATTGAAAAACGTGCTGAATCAACGCAGACTCAGTTCAGGGGAGAAGCCGCATGCATGTCACCCTCTATACAAAACGTTATCAACTATTATTCAGCATCAATTTGTTTTTGTGATACCATTTTCACACAAATGGATTTATCTAACACAAACATAGAAAAATAATAAAATAAATGAATAAAAAAAGGGCACAAATATACATTTTTTTTCCTCTGACAGGTGTAGTAGCCTATCTTTTATTATTTTGATTCCTGATGCATGTTTATAACACTGAATTTTGCTAGATAAGCTATAAATATTTGACTAAAACCTGTTTGCATGAACTTTAACTTTTGTAACTGAAATTTTGTAACTGTTACCCCGCCTCTTACACCTGGAACATTGTGCTTTGCGAATTACTCATCATGTGTTGGTAAATGGTGTGTGCTACAGTTTGCTATGCCGATTGAGAAACGCAATAGAGAAACTGTTTGCCAGAGTATACCCTGACCTATAACGTTATCTTCTTCACCCTGTTCACCGAGTTCACAACTATCGTCGGGGTGGTCAGCTACGACAGGGGCTGCCAACCCGAGGCTCCCAAGCCGCATGCGGCTCTTCGCCCGGTTTCATGTGGCTCTTATGTTAATATCGAAGTTTGTATTTGTGTTTTTTTATCATGCGTGTTCGCTTCGCTTGAGTTCAATACAGTATTTTCATCAAACGCGCATGTAAGTGGGATGAAAATACCTCAAAGTTTACCAGTAGGAGCAAGATCATTTGAGTAAACAATTTGTGTCAAGTTCGCTCTCAAAATGGCAGGGAAAAAAAGGTGATGATCATGTGTGCCCATGTGTATGATGTGGCTCTTTGCGGTAACACAGTAAAAAATGTGGCTCTTGGTCTCTGACTGGTTGGCCACCCCTGGTCTACGATAACAGGAGGTCCTCCAGTAGGTGCTTCCATGGTGGTTTCAGTTGTGCTTCCGCCTCCTTTTGGCAACATTACGCTGAAATAGAGCGTGCAGAGCTGCGTAATGCAATCTAGAAGCAGTGAATCGCCCAACCTCCCTTATTGCAGTCACAAACATTTCTTCTGATTTTATTTTGTAGTAACGAGTAACGAAGATGCTTAGTGGAAATATAGCGGAGTAAAAGTATACATTTTATCTAGGAAATGTAGTGGAGTAAAAGTGAAAGTTGACAAATTTAAATTGCGAATTAAAGTACAGATCCGTGAAATTTATACTTAAGTACAGTAACGAAGTATTTGTACTCCGTTACATTACAACACTGGTGTATGTGTGTATGTATGTATTAAGGTTTGTGTGTATGTATGAAGGTATGTATGTAGGTATTA
This sequence comes from Tachysurus fulvidraco, assembly GCF_022655615.1. Classification (NCBI taxonomy): domain Eukaryota; kingdom Metazoa; phylum Chordata; class Actinopteri; order Siluriformes; family Bagridae; genus Tachysurus; species Tachysurus fulvidraco. Next base: position 15,821,564 of record NC_062528.1, on the reverse strand, counting down.
ATTAATAAATTATTAAAGGATTAAAGTGTTGTTAAACATATGATGGCACCCCATTTTTACTTTTAAAGTTAAGCACTATTTTATAATGCAATTATAGACAGAGCAGAGAACACAGACCCATCACCATCGACAAGACACCTGTGGAGCGTGTGAGCAGCTTTAAGTTCCTGGGTGTTAACATCAGTGAGGATCTCACCTGGTCCACACACACTGACGCAGTGCTGAAGAAGGCACACCAATGCCTATTCTTCCTGAGACGGCTGAGGAAGTTTGGAATGAGCCCCAGCATCCTCAGAACATTCTACACCTGCACTATAGAGAGCATCCTGACGGGCTGCATCACTGCCTGGTTTGGAAACAGCACCGCTGGCAACCGTAAAGCTCTGAAAGGGGTCGTGCGAACTGCCAGCCACATTGTTGGAGGTGAGCTTCCCTCCCTCCAGGACATCTACAACAGGCGGTGTATAAGAAAAGCTCGGGGGATCACTAATGACTACAGCCACCCGTCCCACAGACTGCTCTCTCTGCTCCCCTCAGGAAGACGTCTCTGAAGCATCCGATCCCGCACTAGTCGACTGAGGGATAGCTTTTTCCCTCAGGCCATCAGACTAATTAATAGCCATAACTAACACAGCATACAGCATACTTCCACAATATGGTATGCTACACACTGCACTCAAACTTCAACAGTTCAACACTGGACTATACACACACACGCACACTGCATTCGTACTGCATCAATACACACTGGACTGTACACACACTGCATTTAATTTAAAATAACAATCTATCTGAGAATAAGCTCTCGGTACACAGGAAATTTCTGTATCTGTACAGTCTGTTGCACCTTACATGTTACATATATATTACATGTATATAATACATATACTTATATATATTATTTATATTTATACTTATACATACATATATATGTATATGTATGTATGGATATATATATATGTCTAGTATATATGTCTATATATATATATATATTATTTATATTTATACTTATACATACATATATATGTATATGTATGTATGGATATATATATATGTCTAGTATATATGTCTATATATACTATGTATGAGCACATTGCATCCTTTCCACATTTTCCGTGTTTGCACATTTCAATTTGTACTAAGCATTTTGCACATTTTTTTTAACCTATTTGTAAATTGTTCTATTTATGTTTCTTAACTACTGTATGTGAATGGTTCTGCAATTTCTGGAGCTCGCTCCCAAGAATTTCACTCACCATGGCACATGTGCTGTGGAGATGTGACAATAAAGGTGACTTGACTTGACTTGACTAAAGTTTTATAATGATGCTTCTAGGCTTCTGTACAATTTTTTCTGTTGCTTTATCAGTACTTCTTAATAAATTCGATCACAGAGGAAGTAAGGACTAAAGAATATATAGTTTTATATATAGATTTACAAAACTACAAATAGGGGTTGTGCATGCATACATTATAATCAGCTATTAGGATTTGTGCTACTCTGTATGATTATACTGTTTATACTATTTTGTTACTCCAGAATGATTCCAGAATGACTCCACACTTGTTTGTTACAATTACCATTACCATTAGCTAAAACAGTGATGACAAACAGAAAATGGGTCTTCTAGTTAGTTCCACACTTGTGTCTATCTTCAATGCTGTTCTTAGTGCGTTTACATGTGGGCTTGTCTGTTTTGTTCTCACACCATATGGTGCCAGTTCTGTTCAGGTACCATCTCTGTTGCATTGCCTGATATGCATGTTTCTGAGATGCAGTCCTGGGCCATAGCCGTAAGGGTGTTGTCAAAAGTATCATTTCGAGGTGTCAGGGTGGTTGTTGTTGTAGACATTGGGAACACCTTACACACGTATCATAACTCATCGGTACTGTATGTTGCCATCCAGTTGGTGAATTTACAGAATTTGTTGAGACGATGCTGGGTCGCTCCAAATGATCAGCAGTGCTGACAGGATCAAGATGACTCTCATTTTCCCTCTGTGACACTCGGCACCCTCTTTTCCCGTACCCCTAGTCAATTGCCAACCCAGCAGACTATTGGGTGTCTCAGTAATCTAGTGTACATCACAGGTGTCTGTCGGTGGTGCCGGAACCTTTCGTGTGTGGCTTTGATGGATTCAAGACATTTGTCCATCAACCTTACACACTGTCGGTGTGAGCAGTAGGACTTGGAATGGTCCTCTCCACCTTGGGGATGACCAGTTCTCCCTCCGGAAGTCCTTGACCAGAATCCATTCACCAGGTTTCTGCTTACTCTCAAACTTGCCTTTCTCCTGTTCCTTGACAACCTGCTTAGAAACAACAGTGAGAGCACAGCATAGCTTTTCACAGTATTAATCATAGGATCATCACACCTCATTGTCAATGCAGTACTGTTGGCGGGACCTGGGGGTGTTATTCCCGTGCTTGGGGCCTGCCAAAATGAATTTCAAATGAGCTTGGGTTATATCGTGCTCTGGTATGTGTTCTCATGTAATGTAACACCAGTGGTAGTGCTTTGCCCCATGGCAATTCAGTCTCCTCACAGCATTTGTCCAATTTATTTTTAGAGCGCCATTATCACTACTGATGCACTCAGGGATTACGCACCTAGGTATGATTTCTGTTATTAGGGCATTCAAGGTCACTGTGTGCATCATGTACTACTGTCAATAGTGCAATATATTTGGAGACTTTCATCATCTTCTTGTCTAAACAAGGAGATCTTGCCATGTCCATTTTTTACCGGAAGGTAAACAAAATCATGTTCCCTGAGTGTGTTGGAAAAAGGATCATCTTGTCTCACACCTCTGAGAGCTGCTTTCCTTTGTGCACATCTGTGTGTAACATCCTGCTGTTAAGTAAACTTTCCACTGGTTGAATGTAGCAGTAGGAAGCAGTATAACAGCTGGTGGTTGGTTATTGTTCGTCTGCAGGGGTTCCAAAGGTGGTGGTCTGGGAGGCCAGACATCCAGGACTGGGTCTACAAAAGATTTAAAACACTGAAGAGAAAAGATTGTGAATAAGTTTGTGTTTGATTTGCATGCCCTTTTACTTCCTGTCTCTTGTCTTTGAAGCCTCCTGCGCCTGCAACTTTTCTCTTAACCTTTCTAAATGCCTTTCACTATCACTACCTTTTTCTGGAAATCTACAGTCCATTACCCACTTACAATATTGTGATACAGAACCAGGTCCATAATTAGTTATCATAAATTGAACATTAGGATGTTTACAGGCCCTTAAAAATGGTAATTTCTTTCTTTGCTTAAGCATTTCTTTTCCTCTCTTAGAATATTGTTATTGTCTCTTAGTATATCAGGGGAGCCGTGTGTACTAGCCATCCATAGCCCTAAATTCTCCCAGTTTTAAGACTTTGATTTCATAAGCCTATACATCTCTCTCAGACATCACTTATCATATTAGCTGAGTCCCAGACTCTGCAAAATATTTTCCTCATCCTTCTCTTCTTTATTGCAACAACACACACTCTTAGTACAACAGGAACCCATGATTAACAATAATATGCTCTCACGACTCAGAAACCCAGTTTCCCTTTTACCGGTTCCCAGAATTGTTGGCCTAACTTTACCTACTTTTAAGGCAATTTGTCTGAAGATGGAAAGATCGAGTACATAACCTTTTATTAACCTTTACCCTTTTTTTCTTTTAACTCTCTCAATATTCAATCAACAGACAAAAATCCTTTCACAATGTGCACAAAAACTGTACTTACTTCAATCGTTGTTTGAAAACCCCTCTAGAGTCTGCTCGTTCTTTCTCTCTGCAAGGTTCTTTTTCCCTATAGGATAGTAGCGTCGTCCCAGTCCCACACTGAGTCCTGTTGTCCTTTGGGTCAGACAGGATATTGATAACAACTTGATGTGACTTCTGCAGCCGTCCGTCGCCTCTCAGGTGGTCCTGTGGATATCTCAGACTAGCCCCCAGAAAATGTGGAGGAAATTCCATTCTATTAATCAGAGATAATAGTTCAAGTAAACTTTTCCTAAGTTGCAAGGAAAAAAGCAGCAGAGTCCTGTGGAATATCAAACTTCTTTATTCAATACACTTGCAAGTTTGAAGTCAGTCTGTCCCGACCTAAGTTTGAACAGAGTAGGTTAGTTGGCTTGTAAGCAGTTCTCCATTTATACATACAGTCCCTGACAAAAGTCTTGTCGATTGTGTACAAATTGACCTGAAGTGCCGCTGAAATATATTTCTAATCAAGATTTATTTATTTATTTTTTTACAAGAAATGGCTCATTTTAATCCCAACAGCTTTTGTACTAATGTTTCAGTGCAAAACGTAACTGTCAAAAAGTATTCTAATATTCACAGCTTGGTAAAGCCCATTGAGTCCATTTTTGCAAAGACATAAGTGTTGTCGCCTTGTCATATGAGCTTCACCTGTGACTAATAATGGATCAATTAGGTATCAGGTGTGTATAAAAAGAACCCCTGTACACTAGACCTTCACATCAACTGCAACTAGACCTCTGCAAACATGCCTAAGATTCACCCTGAGACTAAAGTTTTGATTATCAAGAGGCTGAAGACCAGATCCACTGCTGATGTGACAGACACCTTCAGTGTGTCTCAGCGTCAAGTACAGAGGATAAAAAAAAGATTTGAAGAGACTGGAGATGTTTTGGACAAGCCCAGTTCAGGCAGACTCCTTGAGATGACCGTTTGTTGGCTCAAAAATCCAAGACCAGTGCATTTTCCACTGCAGCAGAGCTCCACGAGACCTGGTCACCTGAAGTCCCTGTGTCAACCAGAACAGTTTGGCGGAGTCTGTCTTGAAATGGCCTCCATGGTCGAATCAGTGATCAGAAGCCAGCACTAAACAAAAGACAATTGAAAAACCGTGTGTCATTTGCCAAGGCCCACAGCCTGCTAAAAGGATGGACACTGGAAAAGTGGCAGAAGGTGGATTTTTCAGATGAATCTTGAATTACACCACAGTAGCCACAAATATTGCAGGAGACCTACTGGAGCCTGCATGGATCCGAGATTCACTCAGAAAACAGTGAAGGGGGTGTGCGAGAGATCTGCAGGGTGGAAGGCAACATCAATAGTCTAAAATACCAAGAAATCCTAGCTACCTCTTATATTCCCAACCATAAAAGAGGCCAAATTCTGCAGCATCTCCACATCAAAGTTCCTCAAGGCGAAGAAGATCAAGATGCTCCAGGATTGGACAGCCCAGTCACCAGACATGAACATCATTGAGCATATGTCGGGTAGGATGAAAGAGGAAGCATGGAAGACGAAACCAAAGAATATTGATGAACTCTGGGAGGCATGCAAGACTACTT